>NW_024424341.1:7566559-7617634 GCF_017311325.1 Ursus maritimus | reverse complement strand
TAATTTGACATTTTCTGAGCCCTGCCCAGTCTTTACAATTGCATGAACTTGAACCAAAAATTCTCTTTAGGTTTGATCCCATTCGAATTAGATTATTTATCACCTGCCACAAAATGACACCTAACTAATACGGTCATGAAACCAGTACTTTAAAGCTACTTCGGTGTCAAGGTCCCAAGCTTCCTACAGAGTGGGGTCATGTGCCAGCAAACCTGATGGCTGCAGAAGGCTCCCTGGAGAAACTGAGCCAACGATTCCACCAGGAGGACTTTATATGGGCAGCTCCCTAATTCCTCCCGTTTGTAAAAGTTCAGACATATTTGTCTACTTACTACCTCAAGTTTTAGGATCCTGTAGGGTTTTCTTCAGTGATTGGCTCTGTCCACTGGCTCTTCTGCAGAACTGATAGATGAACTGCTTTTAGACCTCGCTTCTCTTCAGCCTTGCCTTCAGTGAATCCAGATGTCCGAGTAACTCAAACAACTACATTGCTGAGGTAGACTTGAAAATGACCTGTTCAAAACTGATTGTCAATTTGCAAATTACCTTAAAATCCGGAGAAATATCACACTGGATTGACCCCACAATTCTGTCTGTGATGTGGGCATTAAGGGGTTGGGGGCAAGGTAAATCTCCTCTGCCCCATCCATACCGCCCCCCCCCCCAGGATTTCAAAGACTTTGATCATTTCTGTCTCAGCCTTTACATTTCCAGAACAAAGGGGTCCATTTTGATCTATCCTTGGATGGCACTCCTGCCCCTACCTCCTTGATCATTTTCGATGTCCTCCTCCTCACTTCCTCCAGTTTCTTCATGTCTTTTAAAGGTGTGCCCAGAACTGCACACAATATTTCCAGAGATCAGAGAATCAGGCTTTTATCTTTACCCATTGATGTTAAAAAATGTGATCATGATAAAATGAATCATTTTAAGGAATTTGTATTGGAATCTAAGCCCAAAGTCATTCATTCCTTCCTTTACTTACTCACTGAGCTGCTCAGTAAGAGATTAGGACAATCCTACCACCTGCCTAGGTTTGTGGTAGGCCTTTTGGGATACTAGACAGGATGGGAAATCACGCTCTTCCCTCCAGGAGTGCATAATAGAACTGAAAATGCAAGACCAACTTGTAAGAAGCCACCCACACTAATGTTTTCTGCTAGAATTTTACACGAAACAGTGAAGTGCTTTTCTACCTATTATCTCCTTTGATTTTCATACCAATTGTATTTTCATGAGGGGCTGAGAGTCAGGGAAGTGGAGATACTCAGAATTCACATGCAAATCATCTGGCTCCAAGTTCATGAGCCTTTCCCCTGGACAATGACTCCCCTTACCAATCACCCAGGGAAGGTCTTAATTCTGCAGTTCTGCCGGAGAACAGTAAAGAACCAAACTCTGAAGTGAGTTATAGCCTGAGATAAATGTGGGAATAAAAAGTTTCCATAATACGAGTACCTGTAGATAGTAGACTTTTGGAATAAAACTCTCTCAGTTTAGAGGTTTTTTTGGGAACCTTATTAATGGATCTAGAATGAGCTGAGTTTACTTTCCATATCATTTTCTTTCTAAGAGACCCCTCTTTCCATTGCATTTCTTGCCATCAGTCACTTCCTCATCCAAATACAAAATCTTGATTTCAGTTGACAAATCTCCCTTTTCCTACTCTCAGTTCAAATTTGAATGACTCTGGGCTCTGGGTCCAGGAGTAGACATATGGCTGGCCCTGGCCACTCAACCCACTATTATCTCCATGCTTCTGGAATCGGTCCGGCGATGGGTACATGATTTATGGGTCAATCTGTGACAATAGGGCCAGCCCTGTAATTTCTGGAAAAGTTGGGAAAAGCAAGTTCTCTTGCTGGTGGGAGGGAAGCATGAGGCTGCTAGTGGCCATCTCGCCCCCATGTGAGAAGAGGCAGTCTGAGAATAGTCACACAGAGGAAAACAGAGTGGAGAGGCGAGCTAGGTTACTGGTGAAATTCGCTGAGCGCTCCTATTCAGCTCTGGACTTTTAGTTATGGGACCCAGTGATATCCTTCCTTTGCATAACCTAACTTGAGTTGTGTTTCGTAATTTGTAACCGAAAGGAGTCTTGACTAGTATTCCCATCCCCATACAAATTACCTCCTGTGACATGAGTTTCTTTCTCTCTTTTCCTCTGTATTCCCTAGCCTTGATTCCCTTCAACTATGACCCAACCACTCACCAGACTTAGAGCTTCATGAGGATTTGTACCTCATCTGCTTTACTCACCACTTAAAACCAGCAGAATTGAGTGGTAGGATAAACGCCATATTGGCAATGTGGATGACGCCACATATCCTCCCTGTTGGCTGAAAAGACTGTAAAAATTCATTTGAAGGTTTCAATAACCGAAAATGGTATTGCAAGTAATTTATTACTAAACATAGTCAAATTAACCAAGGTAGTAACGTTTGTAATGTTTTGCTTATTTTTGTATGATCTATGCTAGATTCGATGTTATCCTGATAAGCATCACCAAAATTCCAAGATGCCTTCTTGAATGGGAATAAAAGCATGTGTGGGACATTACAAATAACTGAATGACCCAGAGCCTTTCAAACTATGGAACTGCCTGCAGTGAGTGCCATGACTGAACTATGTTTTATACTTGTTGAAATCATGAGTTATTTTAGTGATTTAGAGGGGGATTTCATCAGTATAGTCATACGAACTAGAGAATGTTGCTCATTGCTATCTATCTTTTGGATCACGGGGTGAAAATCTTGGCAATCGGGACCTAATGGAGTACCCCCTGTTTCTGTCCTTTAATCTGGCTTCTGGATTACTTCAGAATTCTAGCCCACACCTTTTTTTCCCTGGGTACCATCTCCTATAATAGCCAAGGCATTTTATTCCCTGTCCAGCAAATAGATCATGCCTTGGCTCATCGCTTTTCATGCTAATCACTGGAGCAAAAACTCTTTATTCTCCTATATTCCAATCTTGCTCATCTTTCTTCAATATCCATACAAATCTCACCTTTGACATGAAGCCAAGCACTACTCCTCCAACCTAAATGATATTCCCCTCTGCTTTAATAAACTGCTTACATTTTTAAAAAATTGGAAACCACAAAATTAATTATTTGTTGGTGAATGATTCCAGGAGTTTTAAGACACGTGCAGGTTTAAGTAACTACAGCTGCCATCACGACACAGAGCAGTAGCAGCAAGCCAAAAACATCCCCTTGTGCTGGCCCTTTGTAGTCAAAGCCTCTCTCCCCTAAAATGTTTGGAAACCACTGACCCATTCTGCGTCCCTAAAATTTTCCTTTTATGGAATGCCACATAAGTGGAGTCACATAGCCTTTAAGCTTTGAGACGGGCTTTTTTTTTTCACTCAGCATAATGCCTTTGATACTCAGCCATGCTGTTGTGTCCATCAATAGTTCCTTTCTTGTGATTGCTGAGTAGTAATTCACTGTATGATGGTATGATCATTTATTAATCTATTCACCCGTCAATGGATATTTGGGTTGTTTCTAGATTTTAGCTTTTCTGAATGAACCTGCTAGTAGCGTTTGTGTGAAAGGAGACATATGTTTTCATTTTTCTCAGGTAAATACATAGGAGTGGAATGTCTGGATCAGAGTAAATACATGTTTAGCTTCACAAGAAACTGTTTTCCGGAGCGGCTGTATTTGTACCATTGTGCATTCCCACCAGCAATGTATGCGAGTTCCAGTTGCTCTGTATTGTAATTAGCACTGATATCGCAAGCTTACTTTACAACGTTGAGTTTCCTTTCGTGTATTTTTTTTAAATCTTCCATCTGTCTTCTTAGATGAAGTATTTCTTCAAACCTCTTGCCCATTTTTACTGAGTTCTTTTCCTTATCATTGAGTTTTAGAAGTTCTTTATACATTCTGGATATAAGTCCTTTGTTGAATGTGTGACTTGCAAATATTTTCTCCCAATCTGTAGCTTGAGTTTTCATTAACAGTGTCTTTGCAAAACAATAGTTTTTGATTTTGATGAAGTCCAATTTACCAATTTTTTCCCTCTGAGTCATACAATCGGTGCCATAGATAAGAACATTTTACCTAACACAAGATCATAGAGATTTCCCTATTTTTCTAGAAGTTTTATAGTTTTACACTTAGATATATGAGCTAATTTTGTATAAGGTCTGAGATATGGGCCAAGGTTTTTCTTTTTTCTTTTTTTGCATAGAGATGTCCAACTATTCTATCACTATTTGTTGAAAAATTTCTAGCCAGACTGAAAAAACAAATGAAGAGAAGACCAAAATTACCAGTAATAAGAATGACAAAGGGGATGTCAACACAAGCCCCACAGACATTAAATGGATATTTATAAACATAGATTTGATATTTTAGAGAAAATGGACCAATCCCTCGAAAGCCACAAGCCAGCAAAATAGACCCAGGAAGGAACAGGTGACTTTGCACTGTCCTGTGCATTCTAAAGAATTTAAAATGAGAAAAATAATGTGTTAAATGTATCCAGATATTTACCATTTCAGTTGGTCCTCCTTTGCTCGCAAAGTTCTAACTTTTCTTCTATTATCATTTCCCTTCTACTTTAAGAACTTTCTTTCACACTTATTTTCATGCAGTTTTCCTGGTCATGAATTCTCTTTGTTTTCCTTCACTTGAGAATATTTTTATTTCAACTTTATTCCTAAAAGATGTTTACTGTATACAGAATTTTGGATTGACAGGAAGGCTGTTTTTTTTCTTTTTTTTCAAAGATTTTATTTATTCATTCGACAGAGAGAGAGACAGCCAGCGAGAAAGGGAACACAAGCAGGGGAAGTGGGAGAGGAAGAAGCAGTTTCCCAGCGGAGGAGCCCGATGTGGGGCTCGATCCCAGAACGCCAGGATCACATCCTGAGCAGAAGGCAGACACTTAATGACTGAGCCACCCAGGCGCCCCAGAAAGGGTGTTTTTTGTTTGTTTACTGTGAGCACTTTAAAAATGTCTCATTACTTTAAAGCTTCCATGATTGCTGATGAGAAATTAGCAGTCAGTTGAATTGCTGTTTCCTGTACGTATTGCTTCCTTTTCTTCTGGCTGCTTTCAAGAGTTTTTCATTGTTTTTGGTCTTCATCAGCTTGAGTATGTCTTCGCGTGAATTTCTTTGACTTTTTTCTACTGGTGATTCACTGAGATTTTTTTGAAGACAAAGTTTATATCTTTCATCATATTGGGAAATGTTTTAGATGTTGTTTCTTTAAAATTTTTTTCTGTACCACACTCATTCTCCTCTCCAGATGCTAAACCTTTTGGCATGGTCTCCTGGTTTCCTGAGCCTCTGTTCCTTCTTTAGTTTATTTCCCTCCCTCCCCCACTTTTATTCAGATTTGGATATTTTATCTTCAGGTTTACTGGCTCTTTCTTCTGCAATTTACATTTTGCTGTTGAGTCCATCAACTGAAAAAGTTTATTATTACTGTACTGATTGTATATGATTGCTTTTTATAGCTTCTGTTTCTCTGCTGAGACTTTCTATAGTTCCCTTATTTCAGGAGTGTTTGCCCTTATTTCTTAGAGCATGATTATAAGTAGTTGCTTTGAAGTCTTTGTCTGATAATTTTAACATCCTGTTATCTTGGTTGGTGTCTGTTGATTGTCTTTTCCTTTGCAAAGTGTTGAGATGTTTTTCATATGTCAAATAATTTTGGATTGTATCCTAGACATATTGGATATTACGTGATATGACTTTGGATCTTTATTTTAATACTATAGAAAATTTTCATTTGTTCATTTTCTTTAACAAAGTAATCGACTCAGTTACATTTAGGCCACACCAACATTTAATGGGCTGTTGTTTCTGTGTCACTTCAGTTTCAAGGCTTTTGCAGTGCTGTTCAGATTGGGTCTATATGTGTGCCACTCTGGGCAAATGATCAGCCCTGTGGTTTGGTTCTGGAAGCCTCAAGTACCAAGTACATGCACACACAGCTTGTGGGTGAGCCCTGAAGTTCGTTAAGTTCATACATAATGTTGCAACATATCTTTCTCAAACTACTTCCTCTCTTCAATCTCTCTGACACTCTGGCTCCCAGAATCTCCCCCTTTTGGTCCTCTGGCTAGAAGGCTGGAGTTTTATAGTCTCCTTAATTTACTGCAAAGTCTCCACAGCTAAATCTGAACTTCCGTGGTCAGATGGCAAGAAGATAGAGACCTAACTAGAGGGAATTATGCTAAATGAAATAAGCAGTCAGAGAAAGACAAATACTGTATGATTTCACTCATATATGGAATTTAAGAAACAAAACAGACGAACATAGGGGAAGGGAAGGAAAAATAAAATAAGACAAAAACAGAGAGGGAGGCAAACCATAAGAGACCCTTAACTATAGGAAAAAACAGGGTTGCTAGAGGGGAGGTGAGTGGGGGGATGGGGTAACTGAGTGATGGGCGTTAAGGAGGGCACATGATGTAATGAGCACTGGGTGTTATATGCAACTGATGAATCAGTAAATTCTACTCCTGAAACTAATAATACACTATATGTTAACTAAATTCAATTTAAATAAATTTTTTTTTAAAAAGAAGATAGACAAAAAGCAAGAGGGATCTCCCATACCTTTTTCAGATATCAATTTCTCTGGTCAGAAGTCTTCCCCTTTCTCAGAATTTCAGGTGCTAGATGGTAGCTACCCAACCACTGTGGGATTAAGTTTTGGGATTGGGGATTGCCTGGGGACTGGAATAAAAGAAAACGAAAAATAGAAAACAAAAAATAGGGGGCTTTTCTCTACTCTCTCTGTTCTGTAGGTATCCTCCTTCTCATTCTTTGGACCAGAAATAAATGACTTCCTTTGAAGCTCTTTCTGTCCCTACTAGTATGAGGTTTCAAGAGTTGGGCTAAGTATGAGTCCAGATCTACAGAATCAGAAGAAAAAAAAACGAGATTGGTTTGCTACCCTTAACTTTTTGGTTTCATTAGGTAACTGCTCCATTCACTCTACGATGGACGAGAAAGAGTGGACCCTGCTTTGTTCCTTTTACCGCAAACCAGAACCTCTCTGCCTCAGTTTCTTATCTATCCAAGTTTTACGTTAATATCTGGAAATGACTGACCTTTTGTCAAACTTTCTGTAATTTCCTCAGTTCCTAAACTATGTGCTGCAAACCAGGAATGAACTTTACATGCATTATATAATTTTATCTTTACCGCAACACCAAGATGCAGGTATTCTCCCTCTCATTTTACAGACCAAGAAACAAGGTCCCAAAAAAAGTTAAATAACTCATTTGAGTCATATAGATGGACCAGGATTCTAACTCAGATATGTAGACATTTTTACTCTGTCCTGGGTGTAAACTATAATAATATTCAACATTTGAAGTTATTGTCGTTTCTTATTATAAAGAACGAAACAGGCCCAGAAAAGCAACGTATGAGTTGGGATTCAAACTACAGAATTGAAAGCGAAGTTCCCTATTAACTACTCCATGGGAAATTCGTGTGGCTAGATATATAAAAAGGGCTCAACAAATGTTGCCAAACAGGGATTTCCTAAAGGAAACATGTGTTCCAACACAAAAATAATTATTTTTATCATAATGGGAAAACTGGGTTAATGTCTTAGATTCCCACAGAATTGCTTATTAACTCATGGACTGTGTGTTTCCATCTCTTTACAGATGCCTCTCCCCCTTCTCCTTGTTTCATCGATTACAACACACCAGTTTTTTGATTTTCTAAGTGTTTTCAGCCAGTGCAGCTGAACTTCCATCTGGCTGTTGTCCTATATTCTCCACATTCTCCATGCAAGGGCGAATTAAAAAGCCATGGAGGTTTCTTCTCTGTACAGGAGTCTCCTGCTTCCCCAAGCACAGAGAGCATGTCTGCAAACCTGGAGCCAAGCGGTTGCTGTCATCAGAATGGAGGATGTGAGCACATCTAGAATTTACACAAGACTCCGTTCAATGAGGCTGATTCTTCCCCCCAGATGGGAGCCCATTCACCATGGCCTTTCAGTGCTTCAGGTGGAATAAAGATGTTACTATAATGATAGCCTATGAAATGAGAGTAAATAAGCTGGCCTTGCATCAGAGAGCTTTCTATAGCAGAGAAGATTATAATAAAGACAGAAGGTGCATTGTGACCCCCATCTTGCCACATTTCCATAACAACACAGCTTTGTGGCTCCAGTGGGCAAGGAATCAGGAGAGAGATTTACGGATGTTTTATTTATGGGCAGATTTTTCAGTGTCAAAGAAGGGGGAAGGGCTTCTCCAGGTAATTGATGGAAGTATAAATTCACCAAACTGATCAGCCTTTGGAAATCTTTTTACTAGTTGAGTCTCAAAGTCTCTTACTAGTGATTTTTTTAAAGGCACGTATTGAAAAGGGAGAGAGCCAGCGAGCAAGAGAGCGTACCATCAAAACAAAACACACTTCACTGAAATTAAACTCTTTGGAAGAGTTCCATGGTATCTCAGAAATATTCTGCCCTCTCCTCTGAGCTGTTTCTTTTAAGTCTTTCTTTTGGAGGTCTTCATTTAGTGAATATAGAGGCTATTCAGATGTGCATAGCTAATTTAGGGCCTGCCCTGAAAAGACCCCCTCATGCACACGTGTCACTACGGCCACCAACTGCAAGAGAAAAAGTACAGAATTTTGTAAAGCAGGTTTGAAAATAATCAGCCCCAAAGGCTGGAAGTGGGCTGGATTTTCATCATTTGGACAGATGGTATGGTCAGAAAGACTTTTCCCTAATAGCTTGAGATCGTAGATTCCAGGGTGTCCTAGAATAGAAATTCCTAGAATAGGAAATGGGATCTACACCCAGTGTCCACCAAGAGTCAACCCCACATTTTCCCAAGACCTTGAATTGGCAGCGCTTAGGGCCACCTGGAGGTTTTGAAGTTAACGTCCTAGAGATTGTTTACCTAGCACCTGGAGGAGGATTCTTTAAAGTTACAAAGGAAAATTTTAAAAAGAGAAAAAAAAAATGCTCAGGCAACAATTACAAAAACAACTTCACCCCACTGAGTTTTATAGATTCTAGTTGCAGGCAGTGAGCTCACAGATGGTGGAAAGTGAAGTCACCAACTGAGGGGAAGAGCTTGCCTGGCGCCAGAAAACCACATGGTCATGGAAAAAAAAAAAAAAAAAAAAAAGCCCACACGGAGCCAGGTGTCCCAGGCTCTAAGAACTGACAAGTCAAGGTAGGAATAGGTTCAATTGTTAACTTCTTTGGAGCACAAGGCCTCAGAGAACGGGCAGAATGTCAGTGGCCCCAAAGAGTGTGATGAGGACTTCCTCAATTGATCATAAGTCTTACTTCTCTTTTGTCATTTTCCCCAGCATCAATTTGCCTAACACGTATTTTTACTAGCGATCTGGATAAACATAAAACAAAAACATTGTTGAAAGAAGATCAAAAGCGATGGGAATGGGGAGTATCGCTCTCCTTTCCTTCCCTGGTTGGTTGGTTTGTGTGTTTGTTTTTGATGGTATTACTACTGGATTACTTTGCATGGGATTGGATTGTTATAAAAAATTCTGGTTATGTAGGGGCGCCTGGGTGGCACAGCGGTTAAGCGTCTGCCTTCGGCTCAGGGCGTGATCCCAGTGTTCTGGGATCGAGCCCCACATCAGGCTCCTCCGCTATGAGCCTGCTTCTTCCTCTCCCACTCCCCCTGCTTGTGTTCCCTCTCCCGCTGGCTGTCTCTCTCTCTGTAAAATAAATACATAAAATCTTAAAAAAAAAAAATTCTGGTTATGTAAATTGTAAAATGAACCAACAATTCTCATTTTGTCAATTAATGTATTTCTTTCCTTGTAATATTTAATTATTTGTTGAACATATGTGTGAAGCGCCCTCCCAGGCATTTCGGTGTATACTATAACGATGATGAAGATAAAATTTTTGTCCTCAAAGCATTCAGCATGGATTAGGATGAAAGAAAAATGGAAATGAATATGCGGAACGAAAGACAGAATGTAATGAACGCCATAAGATGGTTCAATAAGTGACGTGTGTGTTTCACCAACCGAATGTTTAGGTACGATGTCTGGTAGGGAGTAAAGCCTCCTTTGTGCAATGAATGAATTGATAAGGAAATGAATGAGGGAGCCATTTGGATGAGATGCTATGGAAGTTAGGAGGGATTTCTGGAGTAGAAGTCAGGGAGAATAACGTGGAAGAGTTGCCTTTTGAGCCTTGATTGTGGAGATTTGAGTATATGGAGATAAAAGGAAGGGCTTTTCAGGACAAGAGAACAACACGAGCACATGCTCAGCTGTGGGATAATGAGAGCTGTGCTTGGCAGCGTGCAAGCCATCCAGTTCTGCTGAGCCGCCATCCCAATATACACCGAAATACATCGGAACAAAAATAAAACTAAACAAATCAGGCACTTGCTGCCCTGGCTGGATTAACAAAATGTGGGATGCAGCCCCCCTGGGAAGTGGTTTGTCATTGGAAGCAGGCCAAGTCCTGGAAGCATCGAAGCCAGCCAAAATGGCATTAAAAGGTGGACACGTGATCTATGTTCTCTGGACCTTGGTTTCTTCATCCGTACAATGGTGTGGCTGGTACCTGTATCGCGAGGTTGTTTTGAGGATTCTGTAAAGTTAGGTCTATAGATTAGCCGGCATTGAACAGACATGACCCGTGTATATTATTTTTTGTTAATAGTAACAATAATACTAACAGCAGACATTATTTAGGCAGGTGTGGCTCAACATTGCAATGTGGGTCCCATTCATTTGAATTCTACGGAGTTTATATAATTATACATAATAAGACATCTAAATAACTTGCCCATTACATTCTCCCTATTTTGTGATTTACCTCCTGCGTGGATCTGCTCAGCTGCATCTGGCTGGAAATGTGGAACGGTGGCATCGCCAGAGATTTAGTGCATCTTACGCAGATCAACATAAAGCCAAATGTTTTCGAAGGAAGCGAGCGAAAGAAGAACTAGGGAAGCAGCACAAGGTGTTGGCGAATGGGGCAAATGTTCCGGAGCCAAATCTAAATTAAAATCCTTGTTCAGGGGCGCCTGGGTGGCAAAGCGGTTAAGCGTCTGCCTTCAGCTGAGGGCGTGATCCCGGCGTTGTGGGATTGAGCCCCACATCAGGCTCCTCCGCTATGAGCCTGCTTCTTCCTCTCCCACTCCCCTGCTTGTGTTCCCTCTCTCGCTGGCTGTCTCTATCTCTGTCGAATAAATAAATAAAATCTTAAAAAAAAAATAAAAAAAATAAAATCCTTGTTCAGTCACTTCCTTTCTCTGTGACCTTGGGTAAGTTACCTAATGTCTCAGAGCTTTGGTGTCCTCATTGTACAAGGGGGTGACGATGACGATGATGGCAGCAGCAATAACAGCAACTAACAAGGAAACAGCAACAGTAGGAATAACATCTACTTCATACTGTCACTGCTGAAAGCACACTGCCTGGGACATAGTATTATTATGTATTGTTATCTTATTTCCCTTTATGCATTCTCCTTTACAGTCCCAACGCCAGGTGACCAGGACTTGGGGACAAGGATGAATATCCACGCATAGTGATGGAGGAGAGCAAATGAGTTTGCTGTTGGAACACTTGAACCCTGGCCCTAACTCTGCCACCAGCTCGCTGGACGGCCTTGATTACTCAACTACCATTTCTTTATTTCTTCAATGCAGAAGTTTGACTGAGTAAGTTCCCTCTTCGAGGTCTGTTATTTTAGAATTCTGTGCACCTAGTATCTGAATTTCCCAGCACTCTGAGTCCGTGTGTACATTGCAAGAGATGATTTGAAAGATCAACCCAACACCAACACACCATCTCACATAATTATTTTGTTCATTTAAATAACCAAAAGCCACACAAAACAGTAAAAAATAATTAAATAAAAATTTTTTAAAAAGCCAAACTTCTGCCTTAGTGCGGGCAGTCATAGAGGAAACCGTACTTCTCTCTTTAACTCGGGTTTGTTTTTTTGGGAAAAGGTTGAGTTGTGAAATTCAGTGGGAAATGTTCAGTCTCTAGATTTTTGGCAACACGAATAGAGCCCATTCAGATTGTTTACTGAGGTTATGACTTAGTAATGAAACGAGGTGTGTTGGAGAGACTTAGACTAATTTTTTAAATAGCTGCTCGCTCTCAGGATTGAAAGATACCCCAAACCACTAAAAAAATTTCCGTGTATTATTGATAGAGAAAATTCGGAGATTTTTTTTTTTTAATAATGGCCGCACGGAGTTGGGGGTAAGTATTTTCAAGCTGTCCCAGGGACCTGAGATACACAGCATCTGTTTTTCAGAAGCTCAATGGCAAGGCATATTCTGTCTGGTCTTGGTGCATTCTGGAGGGCAGCCTGGACCCTGCGGTGTGCCACACGCCTTAGCCCCTTTGATCCTCAAACAAAGATCTATGGAAAACTGGGGCTTTACACAAGCAGAGAAAACCAGAGATAGGCAGTTTCTAAACAGGACCCTGGACAGCCCAGGGCTCACACAAACTGCCCTCCAGGTAACCTGTGACTCTTAATGGCTATCCAGGGCCCAGACTGGGGTGAAGCAAAGTGGCGGGGTATACGCCAAGAGTGAGCGCCTCCTGAAATTTTATGCCCTAGGTGCCTCGCTTGCCTCAACCTAGTTTTACCCCTGTGGCTGCCTCCAGTTCCTATGTTCATTCAGTGAAACTTTACTGAGTTCCTAGTAAGTACCTGTCACTGTGCTATCCACTGGCAAAACCAATAAAACAGTCCGTCCCCTCATGGGGTTTTGTTCCTGCAGGGAACTGCAAGTCAATATGGCTGGAATCGTTTGCAGAGGTGGAAGTGTTTCAAAAAATAATCTGGGGAAGTGAGCAGGAAATCGCACATGTATGTGTCTGTGGACCACGCTCAGGAGGATAAAGTGTTTGGAAGCTCCATGACTATGGAGACGCGGTTGTGTTGCTCGCACTGTAAGCACAGTACCCAGCAAGAGAATAGGTGGGGGGGCTCAACGTTTGTGGGCTATGTGTGATGGTGAGCCCTTGGCTCTCAAGAAGAGTAGCAACTTTTTCCATTTTGCATTTTATAGATAGCCCTCTGACAGTGGTATGGAGGACACATTAGGAGGAAGGGAGTCTAAATGCAAAAGATCTGTTATAGGATGATTGCAGCGGTTAAAGCGAAAGAGGATAAAAGCCAGTATCAAACCCAAAATAGATGCGAGCAACAAGGTATGAGAAAAGGAAGGATATGGAATTAGAAGAGGTTTAGTAGGAGATGTAGATTTTGTGGAAAAGATGATTCACTTTGGGATAGCTTTGAGTTTGAAGTGACTGTGAAACATCAAAGTGAAAGTAACTAGGGGGCAATGGTTCTGGAAGCGAGCCAGAAGTCTGGGCTGGTGAATATAGATTTGTTTCCAGAAACAGTTCTGGGCTTCATGGAATTATTTACTTCCTCTCATGAGAAAACTAGCAGGGGCTTGAGGTATAAAGAGGGGAAAATAGGAGGAAGAGCAAAACTAGGACATCTGAATTCTAAGGCCCCATGGTAATTACATCTTTTTTTTTTTTAAGATTTTTTTATTTATTTGTGTGACAGAGAGACAGCCAGCGAGAGAGGGAACACAGCAGGGGAGTGGGAGAGGAAGAAGCAGGCTCCCAGCGGAGGAGCCCGATGTGGGACTCGATCCCGGAACCCCGGGATCACGCCCTGAGCCGAAGGCAGACGCTTAAGGACTGCACTACCCAGGCGCCCCTCCGTGTCAATTACATCTTGATGGACCTGTCTTCTCCCTCATACAATGAAGGTATTGGTTCATATTACCTCTTTGTTCCTTCCAAATTTTATGTTCACTGGCTATTCTCATTCAGGGTTTAAAAGTTCAGGGGCGCCTGGGTGGCACAGCGGTTAAAGCGTCTGCCTTCGGCTCAGGGCGTGATCCCGGCGTTCCGGGTTCGAGCCCCACGTCAGGCTCCTCCTCTATGAGCCTGCTTCTTCCTCTCCCACTCCCCCTGCTTGTGTTCCCTCTCTCGCTGGCTGTCTCTATCTCTGTCGAATAAATAAATAAAAAATCTTTAAAAAAAAAAAAAAAAAAAAAAAAAAAAAAAAGTTCAATGTCTACAGAGGCAAGGTAATGTCTCAGCTATAGCAACAGATCCATGTGAGCTCCTGGTTGTCTGGGGAGCGACAATGTGCCATCTTTGTGCCTCAAGATCTTGCCTAAATTTGCGGGATGCATTGGTTTGCATGCAAGTATGGTCTAAAGGTATGAGCAAGTTAACACTCCAGGGGCCAACCCTAAACCAATGGGGGATGGGAGCTCGTGTATGAATGTTTCAGCCTCTCATCTTTCTGGTGGGTGATTCTAGGAAACATACTGTGTGCTTTCCAGAGGTTAGAGTGGAATTAAACCCTCCTTACTGTTAGCAGAAATCTTGATAATGCCCCCTTATATTGTGAAATATAGAACATCTCCATGGGAGTTTTAAAGTGGCTTTTATCTCCCGTGGCTGGAGACAGAATGTACAGCTTCAAGAGATCTCCTACACTAAAGTGAGAACCATGTTAGGAAAGGAGTGGGACTCTGAGTCATGGACTTGAAATATTTGGGTAGATGTGTCTATAAAACTTGAACTCCTAGGTTTCCCTGAATTCTCTTGGGTAATCGATTGCAGTCCTTTTTCTCTTGTTAGAGGAGAACAGCCTTCTCTCTCCAGGAGACCTTCCCTGGGTAGATGTTCCCAAAAGATCCATGCTTGCCCCCTCTCATTGCTTCTATACCAAATAACCGGAACACTAACAGGTCTTAATACAGCTGAAGTGAAATAAAATCCCTTTCCAGAGAATAAAAAGCTTACTCACTGAAGCAGTGTAGGACCAGGTAGGAGCCTGGGGAATGTGTAAGAGAGAAAATCTAGATGGAATTGGATCAGGTGGAAGAGAATGCAAAGCTGTGTGAGTGTGAATTTATTGACATAAGTGTCCTCTCCTGTGACTTAGGACTTCGCATTCTGGTAAGGACACATGGAGCCATTCCCACGAAGCTTCTGGAATGGATCCTTGAAGTCTGAGCACGATGATAGGTTACGATAAATGAGGTGGGTATGGCAAAGTATTGTAAAATGAATAATAAGGCCAAAAGGAAGTAAAAATGTTGGAATGGAGTACCGCTGAGTGCCCTGTACCTGACTGTTTCCCTGGGAGGGCTCAGAAGCCATGCCTTTCACTGGACAGTTAGGAATACATGACTGGGGGGCACCAGCATGACTGAAAAGCTCAATGGTGGCTGACTGCTGTAGGACAGGATTAATTGTAGGAGACACTGCCATGGAACTGGGCTCTATAATTTCAGAAGCCAGCTGGCAGCACCTTACATCAGAGGAAAGGTGGTCATTATGGCCACAGCTGGCAGCAAAGCTAGGATGACAACCAGAGTTCTTTGACTCAGAAGGATCTGTCAGAATGGCCAATAGATGATGACATTCATAGAGGCAAGATGGGTGGGAAGCTGATGATGGTTATTGCTTGACTTGTATAATGGGAAATAACTTAGAATCTATGAGCAAGGGATGACATCAGCCACAGCAATGGAAGATTACTGTTCTTCGTTCAATGCCTAGACATGATTGAGTTTTCAGATTCAGGACCTATTGGTTGAAGAGAGACTGGTTCCTCTTGAAGAAAAACTCTGAAATGCCATGACAGTGACATTTTATTTGTTTATTCAATAAACATTCTCTTAATACTTCCCTAAATGATTGATAGCTATATATGAGAGTAAGTGTAAACAAAGAGAAGAGAAGTACCAGAATTTACTAGGGTTACTGCACACAGAATCATAGATGACAATTATGCAAGGGGAGCCAAAATACCATAGTGGCCCCTTGATTAGAGTTAGGGCTTAAGAGGACAGATAATAAATGAAATCCTGACCCAAGTCCATCTTACAGTGGATCCCGTGGAGCCATGGTAGACCCGGAGTATATAAGTAGGATGGATATACGTAAGTATTGGTATAACCCTCACATCGATCGCTGACCTGTGCAACAAGAACCATTAAAGTAGAAAAGGCCAAGTGGAAACCTGTAATTCACTCCGCATTCCAGCTAAGATACATATCAGAAGAAATAGCGCATACTAGGAGGAACTATAGTTACAGCTACTGCATCTGATATGTCCAAGGGGTGGACTGTAGCGGATGCTTTTTGGTACCTTGTCGCATCTCCATGTTTCACTTCTGATTTCAGCTGCAGCTGTGCTGGGCTATTCGCTCACTTACCAAGGACAGCATTTTACCCCAAACTTGTGCTACCTATTCTTCTCTTTTTAACCAGAGTCTCCTCCAGTCACCGGAGTCAAGTCAACCAATAAGCGAACCTGGGATGGCTTGAAAAAGTATGCAGAAGAGAGAGGAAGTTAATGTTTCCAGTGGAGATGGGCACTGGTGCATAAATGCCACAGCCTCTTATCCTTTAGGCCATTGAGTCTGGAAACATTCTGCTTGCATCCCAGAAATTCCAGTGCAGTCAAGCCTCTGTTGCTTCCAGCAGTAATTACCCTTTTGTCAGCTTTTCCTCTTTGTCTGTTTCATCTTCCTGCTCCCTTACTATTGATTTCTGGGATCAACTTCCACATAAACTACCTATCCCCAAGTTGTTGTCTCAGTGCCTACTTTCCAGGGAAACCAAGCTAGAGAACCTGGAAATCTGGATTTCTATGAGAAACTCCTCGTTTTTAAATGGCAATAACTAATTAATTAAGAACAAATAGTGTTTTGGCCAATCATAACACATCTGTACTCATTCTTGCTCCCAGGAACCGCTGGTGTGTAGCTTTTGTTCCTCATCAAATGAAAGAGAAGGTTTAGACCCGCGTATTAGGCATGACTTGGTATCCATGCATAGAAGAATGTGCCATTCAGTTTTCGTCTGATCTCAATACATATACAATAAAATGAGAATTAGCATACAATTACATCTTGCACAGACTGGAGCCCCAGTGTTCCCTGAGCTTGGAGGTAAACATATGGTATTGGGTTTGGGAACCTTGTTCCCTGAGAGCTTGGGTCTAGCCCCAGAGATCAAACCATTGAACTGGTTGTCAGCATCAGGCAGTGGTTACTTGACAAAGTAAAAACACGCAGCTGGTGCCTGAGTCTTCAATGCTTATGTCCCCTGGGAGAATCCTGCCTGGTCATGTGTATCTAAGCACACAACCTTGGTTACCCAGGAAACGAAGGCCAAGTGGGTCTGGATGCTTTTTCTATGGCCCTTATGTTTAGTGGATGAGATGTTGGCAGAGCAGCTCCGCTGTGAGCATCTTAGAAATGAGGGATTCATGTAGATTCCTTCACAAATGCATGTGACGACTGTAATCAGGGACAATTTATGGTGACAAACACTACTGAACACCGGAGCAAATTGCTATTATTCTGAAGGTCTTGTGCCTTGGTATACAAAACGAAGATAAACATTCATTCATTTGAAGATTAATTAAGTGCCTACTATGTGACAGGAAGTGTGTTAGGATCTGGGGATAAAATGGTAGATGAAATACACAAAGTCCCTGATCGTGTGACTTCACATTCTGTTGAAAGAGACAGACATCAATTAACGTAGCAAATAAACAAGACAAGTTCAGTTGCCAATAATGGCTCTGAAGAAAACACAACATGGAGATGTGGAAGAGGGTGACCGGCATGTGTTTGTAAGATGGGAAGAAGCCACTTTATAGGGGGAAGGCAGGGGAACCTCTCTGAGGTGGCATTAGATCAAGAAGCTGTCAAGGCCGTGAGGTTTTGCACGCATGAGCACCTGCCGCAAGGACATCACAGGCAGAGGGAATGTGGGAGACCTTAAGGCAGCAGTGAGCGTTCTCCAGAGTGTCAGGACGTCTCTGCTGATTTCAACAGACCGAACTTCCACCCGAGGCCAGGAAAGGCTTCAGAAACAAAGGGGAACCAGAGCATCAGAAGTGTGATGGAAAGAGCCCTGGGCCAGAGACTCTGCTGCCTCTGCTCTCTGTTAGCTAGGTGGCCTTGGCCATGTCACTCTCCACTTTGAACCTCACTTTCTCCATTTAGACATGAGTCGGTTGGATTATATCAGTGGTTCCCTTTGCCTTTTTTTTTTAAGCTTTTGAACCTTTTGCTCAAAGGAAATACATAAAACAATTAGGATGTGGAGCATAGTTATAAAACCCTGGATGAAGTGATGCTTAAAGAACCCTCGGCCACCAGCCCTGGAAACCTAGGGTCCCAAGAGTCCAGGTTCCCTTACTGAACTCTCAGACCCAAGAGTGGCCCTGCATGTTTCTTCAATGCCTCAGTGTCAAACCACTATCCCTGAGCCTTGCCCCTGCACCAGATCCCAGGGCCCAATTTGCTGGGGGTTTTCCATCTTGCTTTATGTTTGCAGAGCATCTGGAGAGTGTAAGATCTGAGAAATCGACGTAAAAAGCCTCCTCTCAGCACTGAAGCACCACACAGCCCAGGCCCGAAAAAGAACTCAGGGAGGTTATGCCTCTTCTAAGGCTAGAGTTGTGCAGGCTCCAGAACCCAGACCCCAGATGGGCAGGATCTCTTTCCTCTCCTTGATGAAACTGTGGAACATGAGAGGTGTGGCGGCCACTCTTCCGGAGCCACACGGCGGGCACACTGTGGCTAGTGAAAGCTCTGTGTCCAATCTATGTGAAACCCAGCATGACAGAGGTGATGCTCAGACCTCTTCAGGCTGCAGGTCTGCCACCCTCCTGCCCTCTGTACTTCCTGTTCTCTGACTTTGCTGGTGTCATCCCAAGGAGAACACCGCCACAGGACGCCCGTAAGCAGGTAAGCGGAGCCTGTGCTTTCTGTTGCATCGGCAACTTTCTTTTGCACGGCACCCACGAGAAACCTCATCACCACCCTAGGACCCCCACACACCCAGGGGAGTGATGAGGAGCTCATTAAATGTTTAAGCATGAAATACAGTGTAACTCTCGTTTGAATTAGTTTCTCTGAGGATTTGGGGATGGTTGGGGGGATCTGATTATGTAAATAATACATAAATCCCTAATGTAAAAGGTAAACTTTCATCAGCTCGGTAACTCAGGTCGAGCTTTGGGCTTGGGATGTAGGGAAAACACAGATTTCTTTAACTAAGCAGTTCATGAATGTTTTTAAACTGTAACTGAGGGAGGCAGAGCGACGTGGTAGAGGACAAGAAGACCGCTGGACAGGATGTCCAGAGCTCTGGGTCCTGCTCCTGGGGGGGCCTTCTATGACTGTGGAAGAGCCTTTTACTTTTCCTGGCCTTGGTTTCCTTATCTGATTCAAATGGGTCACTAGGTCTTGGTTTTCCTACTTCATCGGGATAAGATGAAGATAGAATGAGACAATGGACGCAGAGCAAATGCTACCTCAAGTGTGATTTCACCGTGCCAACTGTTTGTCACCAACCTGCGATGAGATAATTGCAGAAAGTAAGAGTAAACGCTTAAACATTTTTATAGCAATTTGACATTGCAGTGACAGACAAACGTGTGATCTTGGGTCTCGCTTCATTCCATACGTTATAAAGCGGTGTGAGTGTTGTCAAATTCACGTGACGAGTCGTACTTGGCATGAGCTTCGTCCTAGCCTGAGTCCGTGATGGGGTAGAAATGAAATCAACAAAATGACAACAACAGAAGCTGGTCCTGCGTCATAAACATTTCGAGAAACACTGATGCACGTTCTTACTTTCAGAAGTCCCCAAACCTTAGGACAATGTGCAGCTAAAGGAGGTCTGGTGTGAAGAAGCTGATAACAGAATAGAAATGCCAGGAGGCAGTCCTGGAGCTGGCTGTTCTGCTCGTTTGCTCTGTGACCTTGGATAAGTCACTCTTCTCTCTGAGCTCCTGACGCCACATATAATCTCTACTTGATGTCTTCTCTTTTTGACAAAGGTGCTGGTAAAAATCAAGGAGAAGACCAAAATTGCTGTTAATAAAAAGGACCAGAATTGGCTGATGAACTAGGCACGGGCCTGGGAGCCATAATGGATTGCAAAAATGGCCACAATCCTTTATCCCTCCCTGCATCCATGTTCTTTACAAAATTATTTTATATCTTGTTCCATCAGGAGGTGGAACCTACTTCCCCTTCTTTTGAAAATGGGATAACCTTGTGCGTGGCTGTGGGTAGTACAGTGCAGCAGAGGACATGGTGCACCAGTTCTGAGCCAAGGCCCCCAAGAAGCTTCTACTTGTTCGGGGATCCCTGCCTAGCTGCCATGTGAACAAGTGATGGGCTACCTACTTGAGGCCACCCTAGATCAGCCAATCCCCCAGACGACTTGGCAGCCAAATACAGATTTGTGAGCGAGGCCGCCTGAGACCAGAGAAATCAGCAAGCTCAGACTAGTCCAAATTCCTGACCTGTAGAAAAATATGTTAAATAAACGCTTACTGTTTTAAGCTACCGAGGTTTGGGGTCATTTGTTATGCAGCAGGAACTAATTGATCCAGGAGTAAAATGGCAAAATAGGATGGAGCCAGTTTGACCACAGTATCTTTTTTTTTTTTTTTGAGAGAGAGAGAGAGAGAGCGAGCGAACACCTGGAGTAGGGGAGGGGCAGTGGGAGAGGGAGAAAGAGTCTTAAGAAGTCTCCATGCCCAACGCAGAGCCTGAAGCGGAGCTGGAAGTGGACCCTGATGCGGGCCTCAAACTCACAACCCTAAGATCACCATCTGAGCTGAAATCAACAGTTGGAGGTTTAACCGACTGAGGCACCCAGGTGCCCCAGACTAGAGCATCCTTCTGGCTTTCCTTCCCTCTTGCATTCAGCTCAAAAGTTGCATCTGCTGCCTTAATCCCGTTCAGTGAGTCATGTTCTTTCAAAATGTGCCTCCCACCATCACCAATGGCTCTTTGACATTCTGGATTATGGATCTCCTTGAAAATAGGATGAAAGCTAAGGTCCCATACTTCAGAAAAATGTACATCTCCACGTTTACGTATACTCTGTGTACAATGTTAAGACTCTAGGGTCCAGTCGTGAATCCCTCTGCCCAGGCTAAGCATTCCCTGTATAGACCTAGCCATTCTCCCCATCTTCTCTCAAATTGTTCTCTCATTCTCCGTTATTAAGATTTCCCCATCCTCTATCTTAGCTCTGAAGGTCTTACTAACCTTATCAATTGATTCATACAAGACAATATTAGAACAATAATACATTAAAAATGTAGAGCCCTTGGAAATGACCTCTAAAACATTCTCATATACAGCCTCTTAGTTAATCTTCTTACCAGCCCTGTAAAGTATAGAGGCAGGACCTAGTATCCGTATCTACCGAGGAAGAGACTGAGCCTCAGTCCAAGGGTGTTATTGCCCCAAATTACCCAGTTAATCAAAAGCAGCATCCGGACCCCTAGTGCCGTTCTGTGTTACTTTGTTTTCCAGAGACACGGCAGGCTGACGGCAGCAAAACCAGATGGAGAATGCTTACCCCGTGTGTGAGGAGCCTCAGGAAGGCCATGCGGCCTTATGGACAGCAGGGAAAGCAGTAGGAGTTGAGGCCAGGAGGCTGGAATGCCTAGTAGATGTAGGACCTTGGAAGCCTCCATCCCCAGAGTAGGAGCAGAGGAGACTGTCCGTAATATTTTAGGCTTAACCTCACCTAAGAAAATTCCATCATTAATTGCATCGGTCTATAAATATCCTCCTCTTCCCCCTGTTCCCAAAAAAGAAGGGATCTCAGCGTCTTTCACACAGTCCAAACTTAGAATGATTTACACTTCATCTTAAACATGCCAGTCTATACCTTTCACAGCAAAACACAACTTGTTGAATTTTATTTTTAAAACAACCAAGAGAAGATTAGTCTGACTTGGGCACTTATGTGCTTTGGACCAATTCAAGAAAAGCTAGCTTCAGACACTTAGTACAGTGCTAGAAACACAACAACTATGTAAAGCATTGAGCCATTATTATTGTTGTTGTTGTTGTTGTTGTTGTTGTTGCTATCGTTGTAATGGTATCCCTTCAAGCAAGAACATTTTTATGGAAAGGGACTCTGAAGCCATTTACAGAACCTTCCCCCTATTTCTGTGATCCAGAGAGCTACCCTGCCCATTTGCTCACTCAAATAGAGAGAAATTCCTTTTCTTTCTCCAAGGAAAATGGACTGCAGAATATCCTTGCCCTGGGATGTTTGTCTTTGACTGGCCTGGGAGCCATGGGATTCAATAGGCATATTCTCTCCTCTAGGATTCAAGGTAACGAAGTACACGTCTGCACTGTTACCATGGCTCCATTGGCTTGTTTGGCTTTCTGTGAGAGCATTTCCAACCTCACATTCCTTGTTGTATTTAAAATTGTTCTATTATCTGCTCAGGAGCTGGAATAAGAGGGCATGGCTGGGCATGGAGAGTCTCGATGAATGGAAATGAACAGATTGGGTACATTGATCCGAGGCCAACACACATAGCCCATTTGGTGCACACGAATTCTGATCTTACAGGTCACTAATTTCTTAAGGGATGTCCAATCGATAACATAGGTCTCTTTCAAGTAAGGGCCAAACCCGAGGTTCATTTCTTATAGAAATGGATGAATAGTGTCTTAGTTAAGAATCTTTTGATTGAAAATAACATAAACCAACTCAAGTCAGCTTAAACAGAAAAAGAAATTTGCTGGAAGGGTAATGGGGCCTCTCATGGAATCCTAGAAAGACAGAATAATTACGTATCTGGAAAAGGCTGGAGCAGGACATCTTCGGTGACCCTGAGAGTTGTTGTTTCTGATTATCCAATATTCATTGTCCTTTCTACCATCACTCCAATTTTCTTTTGAAAAAGTATCTTTTTCCTTTTGAATACAACTGGGTGGAATTGTAAGCAGGGGTCTCTTGCCCTAAGTAAGGGGAAGCCACATCACCCAAAATAGGTCAATTAGATGCTTACTCTCTGGAATTTGAATCTTGATCAGAAATTAATTAATTTAATTAATTAATTTATTTATTAATTAAGATTTTATTTATTTGTTTGACAGAGAGAGAGAGAGACAGCCAGTGAGAGAGGGAACACAAGCAGAGGGAGTGGGAGAGGAAGAAGCAGGCTCCCAGTGTAGAGCATGGAGCCCGATGCGGGGCTCGATCCCAGAACCCTGGGATCACGCCCTGAGCCGAAGGCAGATGCTGAATGACTGAACCACCCAGGCGCCCCTTGATCAGAAATTTAGAGATTCAAAACAGTTGGGATTTATCTATTCTGGCTGTAGTACCTGTACCCGCCTGTTTTTCCCATAAGACTGTTTCTAAAGTTACCATTTCTTAAAGCCCTGGAGTTGCCTTGGTTCTGTGCTTTTCAGGTTTTTAGCTTTACCAGTAATTCTCTAAGGTACCCACATTCTTTTTTTTTTTTATTTTCCTTTATCTCTTTAATTACCCTAATATATTGAATCACATGGTTTGTTTTCTGAATGTTGAGCTAAGCTTGCATTCCTGGAATAAATTCCACTCCATTATGCTTTTAAAAATATACCACTGTACATGATTTATGATATTTTTTTTCCTTCCAAGGGTTGTTGTATTTCAATACCATGCCTTTCCACATAATGGTTTTTTTTTAATGTTTTTTTATTATATTATGTTAGTCACCATACAGCATATAACACCCAGTGCACCATGCAATACGTGCCCTCCTTACTACCCATCACCAGTCTATCCCATTCCCCCACCCCCCTCCCCTCTGAAGCCCTCAGTTTGTTTCTCAGAGTCCATAGTTTCGGGAAGAAAGGGATAAAGAAAGGGGGGTTAATCAGAAGGGGGAATGAAGCATGAGAGGTACCCACATTCTAATAATTATTCATTCCAATAAATAACCAAAGTCAATCTCCTTTGCTGGCAACAGAAGAACGCTGACCGATACACGGACATCTCTTTAGAAAGTTGCCATTGATTTGGGTCAGCTCACTACCCCTACTTTCTATATCTCACAACCACAATTTTTTAGGAGAGAGAATTCAGCATATTTTGAGTCAGGGGTCCATTTGATCAAATCAGCTGAACCTATGGGGCAGTGTCATGTATTATGAACACAGCTGCCAGAAGCTAATTCCTCTGGGGGAAAGGTAGTTCCCAGGAAAGAAAAATTGGACCAGTTGACTGGTCCAACACTTTCCCCAAGGAAAATGGACACAAACAGAAAATCTTGGCTGACCAGGAAACATCGCATGGTGTGTTGAAGCGAACCTGGGACTGGGGACCAGGCGTAAGCAAGTGATACTGTAAATCAGATATTGACTAGATCTAAAGAAGGGTAGTTGATCGTGACTACCCACATTCTGAGTAGCAGCACAGGCTTGAGGTCAAGCACTCCACAGGCTCTGTTTGGAGCTGTACTTTTCAACAATAGTGACTGCTATGCCTTAGTCCATCTACATAGTGAGTCTAGCCTTAGAGAGTTCAGTGCGTAAACATCGTTCGGATGAAAGATGATCTTCCAGTGTTGGACCTCAGAACTTTGCTCTTCTTTTCCCTAGAGCTATGCTTCTTTCCTACTCTCATTTGCTAACCCAGCCCTGTGATAACAGATATGAATTATCTAGATGTTTGGCTTAATTCTTTATTATACTTAGGCAAGAATAGCCACGAGTTATTTTCTTCCAGTGGTACTCATTTTCCCAGGCATTGATTGGGTCATTAAAGTAAGGAATCTAGCAAAAATCTGAAATCCCAATTATATTTACATTCTCTGGTCTGTTTTGCTCAAATATTTGTTCTCACCCTCTTACAAATAAAGTTTCTCTGCACACTCAATGTGCACCTTTAAGGGGCTAAATTTCCAGTACCTTTGGAATCAAAGACCACAAACGCAGCTAATTATCTGTAGAAGCCCCATTTGACTTTCAAGGAGATGTCTTGGGTATCTCTCCTCACCTTGGTTGAAACTGAAATTTCCAACCCTTCTTTTCCCCGATAAACACAAACATTGTGCACGGACACAATCTTGAGGTCATTTCTGACTCTTCTCCCTTTTTCCAAAGAATGCTCACCTCGTCGGCTAGTGGCGACAGGTTGCCAATGTTGTAGGAACCGAAATTTCCCTCATTCCTGGTATTCCCGATCAGACAACAGTGTGTGTGCTCCATTATTTTCTGTATAATGGGCTGCATGGTAAACTCTATGAAATCCATAAAATGAGCATTTCTCAGCTCAAGATACACGTATTGAACAACTGGACATCTACATGCAAAGAAAATTAATCTAGACACAGATTTTACACCCTTCACAAAAATAAGTCAAAGTGGATCACAGACCTAAATGTAAAACATAAAACTTTAAAACGAAGAAGATAACATAGAGAAAGATCTAGATGACCTTAAATCTGACAATGACTTTTTAGATATGACACTAAAGGCATGATCCATGAAGAGAAGTCATTGATAAGCCGGACTTCATTAAAGTAAAAAATGTCTGCTCTGCAAAAGACACTGCCAGGAGATTGAAAAGGTGAGCCACAGACCAGGGAAAAATATTTGCAAAAGACTTACCTGAGAAAGGACCATTATCTACAATATACCAATAAGACTTTATTTATTTTTTAATAATTTTTTTTATTATATTATGTTAGTCACCATACAGTACATCCCTAGTTTTTGATGTAAAGTTCCATGATTCATTACTTGCGTATAACACCCAGTGCACCCTGAAAGACGTGCCCTCCTTACTACCCGTCACCAACAAGACTTTAAATTCAACAATGAGAAAACAATTAGATTAAAAAATGGGCCACAGACCTGAACAGAGACCTCACCAAAGAGGATGGCAAATAAGCATATGAAAAGATGCTCCATATCCTATATTAGGGAAATGCAAATTAAAATAATGAGATACCAAGAGATACCTATTAAAATGGCCAAAATCTGAAACACTGACACTACCAAATGCCAGCAAGGATGTGGAGCAACGGGAACGCTCATTCATTGCTGTTGGGAACACAAAATGGTACAGCCACTCTGGAAGACAGTTTGGCAGTTTCTTATAAAACTAAATACACCCTTACCATACAATCTAGCAATTGCTAACCTTGGTATTTACCCAAAGGAGTCGAAACCTTATGTCCACACAAAAACCTGTACTTTATAGTGGCTTTGTTCCTAATTGCCAAAGCCTGGAAGCAAACAAAATGTCCTTCAGTAGGTGAATGGATAAATAAACTGGGGTCCATCCGGACAATGAATATTATTCAGCACTAAAAAGAAATAAGCTATCAAGTCATGAAAAGACAATCTGGAAAGGCTACCTACCATATGACTATGACAATGTGATATTATGGAAAAGGCAAAATTATGGAGGCAGTGAAAAGATCAGTGGTTGCCAAGAGTGGGTGGAAGGAGAGGGCTAAATTGGAGGAGCACAGAGGATTTTTAGGGCAGTGAACTACTCTGTAGGACATTGCACTGGAGGCTGTAGGTCATTACACATTTGTCCAAACTTACAGAATGTGCAACACCAAGAGCGGACCCTAATGTAAACCATGGACTCGGTGACTATGTGGATGTGTCCACGCACATCCGTCAATTGTAACGTGAACCACTCTAGTGAGTGATGATAACGGGGGGAAACTAAGCGTGAGTGAGGGCGGAGAGCATATGGGAAATCTCTGCATCAATTTTGTTGTGAACCTAAAACAGCTCTAAGAATGTCTTTAAAAAAAATCCACTTTATAAAAATGAGAAAAGTAATCAATACTGTCTTGTGCTGAGACCTGTATGATGCAGGGGAGCTGAAGAAGTCGTGCTCCAAGAGCAGCTTAGCATTCTGGCATCGATGCTGCAATGATCCCATTTTACTGGTAAGGAAACTGAGGCTCAGAGAGGTCCATCTGACTAGTGAGTAACGGAGCTGGGATTCAGATCTAGGGCTCTCTGATGGGAAATTCCATACTTCTCCGGAAACACAGGAAGTAGGTGGAATAAGACAAGGTGTCATGGGGAACCAGGGTGGGTCACACACAGAGCACTGGGTAGGAATGTGGGGGTGCTGTAGAATGGAAAGGAGGGGACAATCTGGCTCTCTAGAGGAGGAAGGGAAGGTTTCCTGGAGGAGGTGGAAGTTTCCAGATCTTTGACATGTGTTTTGAAAAGGAACTGACTTAATGGAGATTTACAAATAAGGAGATTTCACCAAAAAAATATTAGATATATGTCTTCTTTTAAAAAATTGCAACTCAGAATCCCGATTCTCCCTCTGTATGCCAACAATTGACTACGCTAAGTAGACATTTATCCCCTTCAACCAGGTATTCACTTTCTGATTTGCCCTTCAGTACCCACCTCTCCGGGGCTGCTTCATACATTGGTAATTTCTGTCTGTCCTGTAGGCTTTTGAGTTTGGGACACCCCCCCCCCCCTGTATCTAAGGGACTTCACAGCCTTCTGTTCATTTCCTTCTTTGACCCTCAGCGCCATCCCAGGATAGGGTCACCTTATTGCATCCCAAGGTCAAGGGGAGTTTTGAGTCAGAATGTCTGGAGATGAATGAGTTCTAACGATAAGGGAAGAGAGAAAGCGCTTTTGCCTCTGACTGGCGGGGTCTTTGGAACCGCTTATTCTGAACTGGAAGGTCTAGATGGCCACTTTTTTTTTTTAAAGATTTTATTTATTTATTTGACAGAGAGAGAGAGACAGCCAGCGAGAGAGGGAACACAAGCAGGGGGAGTGGGAGAGGAAGAAACAGGCTCATAGCGGAGGAGCCTGATGTGGGGCTCGATCCCAGAACGCCGGGATCACGCCCTAAGCCAAAGGCAGACGCTTAACGGCTGTGCCACCCAGGTGCCCCTAGATGGCCACTTTTAAAAGCAGGCCAGTACCAAGTTTGGGCAGATAAAGGTGAAAGATCTCAAACTGTTACATAAAAATTTAAGTCACACATCAGCAAGAACTTTGTGATGAAAGTGGCTATGGGCTGCCATGGAATTTTTATCCTTGGATTAAATCCTCATACCCATTCTGCCAACTGACCTGCTCCCCACCGAGCCCCCCCCCCATAACACAGTTATGACAGTATGATAAAGGTATCAACTACCACTTACTGAGCACCCATTACATGCGATTCTGGACGAAAGACTTCACACGCATTAGCTCATTTCATCTCTACAGCAATGCTGTAAGATGGGTATTGTGAGCTCCATTTTACAAATGAAGAAACTGAGGCTTAGAGAGATTAAGCAAGTGAGCCATGAGACACAGCTGGAAAGTGACAGAGATGAGATCAGGTCCAGCAATCTGAATCCAAAACTCACGTCCTTAACAATGATGCCAGTGTCAGCGTGTGGGCCACAGGTTCCCTGCATCAGATGACCAAACCGTAGAAATGCCTATTTTTGGACCCCACTCCAAACTGGAATCTCCGCAGATCCATGGGGAGCCGGGACGGTGTTGCTTGATGCTCATAAAAGTTTGAGGAAGAGCAAGTGGCTGAGCTCCTTTGCTCCCAAGGCACACCTCTGACCAGACAGCACCTTCTTGCCCTTGAGAGGCTGGGCCTGGCTCCCTGCTCCACTCCAGCCTGAGCTCTGCAGGCTGATGAATTATTGAAGTCATTTCATGGATCAGAAGGAATCTTCAAGGGCATTACCTTCACCTCCTTATTTTCTAGGAGACAAGGAAACTGCAGCTCAGAGAGGATGAGTGACTTGACCCGGGGCACACAACAACCCAGGGACCTTCCCTCTCCATCTGCTGTGCGCTCCCTGTGCTGAGAGCTCCTTGCTGCCTCTGCCCTTCCTTCCCCCTTCTTCTCCCCAGTAAGGTGGATGGAGCCTTAGCTTTATTGGAGGCCTGGCACTTACAGAGACAGAGCATTCAGGAAAGCACGGGGCCTGTCTTGCACTTATAGCAAAAAGTTGTCACCCTCACGGCACGCGGCCACAACATTTGCATTTGGACTGCTGAACATAAACAGAATCCAGCTCCATCCCAAATTCAGGAACTTCACCAGGTTGCCTCCCCCATGTCCTCATGTGAGCCCAAAGCAACTCAATTCCTTTGCTCTCGGCAGCACCCCCCCAACCTTTCAAAACCAATAAAAATCCTTAGGTGCCACTTTTCCCTGGCTTTATGGTTGTTTTTCCCTCCTCCGTCTCTCTCTCTTTGCAGCTGCCTTCAAAACAGAGAGGAGAAGCCTCTATTTGGTTCTGACAACAAGAGCTCCCTGTGCATTTTTCGCCTTGTGTTTTACTTCTGTCATTGATCAATAGACTTAAATGCCAGGCCTCCATCACAGCTGCGGACTTTGATTGCCCAGACTGTCTTGGCCCAGCGGAGCTTGTCTGCTTGAGTTCTGATGCTGAGAAATGTCACGGTGGGGAGGGGCCCTGGGCCTCTGTCGGCGTGCAAGGGAGGGGAGCGGTGACAGCTCCTTCAGGGCATCTCCGGGCATCCCATGGGCCCTGAGGGTTACCGATGGGCTGGAACTCATTCCTGTCTGGGACTGTTTGCAGCCACAGGTAGAGTCAATCACAGCGCAGGCGCGGAGTGAGTGAAGCATCTCCCGTGCCCATGGCAATGGAGCCTCATTAATCTGCTTGCCATGAGATCCTCAGGGAAAGAGGTTGTCCACCAGGAGTCCCCCAGATCCTGGTCTTGACTCGGAAGCTCACCCATGGTGTGACATTTGGCCTGTCACTCAACTTAACTGGGCCTCAGTTTCTACAGCTCTGAAACAGCTCCCCATTCTCACTGGCAGTCTGAGAAATAAATAAATTAGGCACGGAAGTGTAGAATGTTGTGCGCGTGGGAAGCGTAGCATCCCTATCCTGGTTGAGGACCAGTGACACAAGGGCTTTTTCGGTCTCTGTCCACTGAATTGTCTCTCGCTATGGAAATGCACCAGCAGTTGTGCGGCTTCCAGAGCAATTCTCACTTCCTAATGTACCATGCGTGTTAAAATTATAGGTAGGGGAAGAAAGGGATAAAGAAAGGGGGGGGGTAATCAGAAGGGGGAATGAAGCATGAGAGACTATGGACTCTGGGAAACAAACTGAGGGCTTCAGAGGGGAGGGGAGTGGGGGACTGGGATAGACCGGTGATGGGTAGTAAGGAGGGCACGTGTTGCATGGAGCACTGGATGTTATACGCAACTAATGAATCATCAAACTTTGCATCAGAAACCAGGGATGTACTGTATGGTGACTAACATAATAAAAAAATATTTTAAAAATTTAAAAAAATAAAATTATAGGTAGATGTGGAAGAAAGGGAAAGTAGGCAGTTGCTAAATTATTCACAAATGCTCCTTGTTCAACAGTTACCTTTCAGTAATCCTCACCTCCACCTACAGGGCCTGGATTCGCCTCCCACAGGAACTCGCTCACAGGAGGGTCAGAACCTGCAGGGCAGGCGTGGGAAGGCGGCTGGGACACCTGCCTCCTTTCCCCGGTCGGGCCGTGGGTGTGTCTGTCCTCCGTCAGCTGCCTCCATGAAACAGAGGGTGTCAGTCTTTGGTGGCTGGGACTAAGTTCTGCTCATGTTCCATTAGAGGAAAACCCCATGCTTGAGAACCCTAACGGCTTGTGGGTGTCATGGACTAGATCTGAGATGGACCTTTGCCCCTGGGAAGTGGCTCAGCATCTGTTTGCGGGCAGAACTACAAGGACAGTGTGTCTGAGAACCACGTTTCTCTGCCCACAGGCCCAACTCTCTGACCACCAGGGCCGAGGGTAGGGTCCTCTACGCCTGGCCATCAGCAACAGGCTGAAAATAAAAACAAATCCATCTAAATGGTGGGTTTTGTCTGAATCAGTGAGGGTTCCTTCCCAAGTGGGGGGCCGTGGCTTATCCCCAGTGCCCTGTTGTTAGGGGGATGCAGATTCTGACCTGCTAGGTCCCCTGATGTTTCAAGAGAAGTCTAGAATGTGAATTATGATGTGAAAGTAGCTAAATTTCAGGACTCTGAGAAACAAACTGAGGGCTTCAGAGGGGAAGGGGGTGGGGGAATGGGATAGGCTGGTGATGGGTAGTAAGGAGGGCACATATTGCATGGTGCACTGGGTGTTATACGCAACTAATGAATCATCGAACCTTGCATCAGAAACCAGGGATGTACTGTATGGTGACTAACATAATATAATAAAAAAAACATTAAAAAAATCAAAAAGCATTTGAGAGCCACCTGTTTGCAACGTTTGGTCTAAGGCTATCTGGGCTGGGTAGGAATCTAGAAAGATAGGCATGAAGATGTCTGATTCGTTTCCTTTTACTGTCCTTGAGGAGACCTGATCCCTCAAAGACCGGACTGGCTGCCTTCCTCACAGACCACTTGTCTCTCCCCCACCCCAGCTGCACGCTGGATTTCAGCAGAAACTACTCACCCCCCTTCTCCCAGAAGGATGGTGGAACAGAACATCTGTGCACTCGCTTCCCTATGTTGACACTGCGTATACAGCCCCCACCTTGAACAGAAGATGCAGGAAACTAACATTTTACATACACCATGCCAGAGGGCGGTTCCTGATCATTCCACCTAGTCCGATGGAGCCACAGCCTATGTGCATTTCCTTTATGTTAAGGAAAGTAGTCACACTCTGCAGAGAAAAAAAAGAATTAAAGGAAAAAAGGAGCCATTTGAATGGTTTCAGCGACTCTGCTCAGGAGCAAAGGAGCCTGCAAGGAGGGAGGCATGGAACTCACTCGGTCGTCTCAGTGCTTCTCGCCCCCATAAGTGGGATTCCATCTCTAATCTGCTAAGTGTTCTTAAATATGGGCTGCGGGGTGCCTGTCTCCACTTTGTGCTAATCCTCACATGACATCAAACAGCGAATTCAACTGATGATTTAAGCACTGTCCAGACGTAATTTGGACGTACGTGATCTTTTTCGTCTTTGTCTCTAGAACCCAACGTCTAGCAAGAGAAACCAACCCTGAAGACCGGAGCTGTGTTTAGACATGTTTTATCATGTAGAGCTGACACAAACCCACAACAGCACCTCTCATGTCACTTGTGATGGGAAACATGTGCTTGAGCCCGAGAGAAAGGGACAGAGGTACAGTTGGGGCACTGGACACCGAGAGGCCGTTCGTGATGCCCCAGGGCGGCTGTGGGGGTCTCAGAGTTGGGCGCTGCAGTTCCCTACACCATCTCGGCGGACTGCATCAAAATTGGAGCTCTGAGTGTCCCCTGTCAAGCGTGTTCATGTGAGATTGCAAACCAAAGATCAGTCACTCTCTCTCTGACTTTTATGCTTGGTCTCTCCGTCTCTGGGGAAATAAACTAGTACAGATGAGCTAAAGGCCATTCCTTCGGATCTCTCCTCCTGCCTCCTTCCCTTCCAAGAGGGAAGGTGCTCTGTATTTTTCCCTTGTATGGTGTTTACACTCCACTCATTAATACTAACACACACACCTGCTGTATGTGTGCTTGGGCTGAGGTCACGAAGCCCCTTTGCAGCTGGCTGGCTGTTAACTTGTCTGTGCTCTCCTGTAAGGAACCTTGCTTGGTTCTTTGAGTGCACTTGGAGTCTTGCCATCTCCCAGGATGCCCAGGGATGCCCCAGCGCTCACCGGGCTCTCTCTCATCTGGACCTGCCCACCACTGACCACTCCCTCCCTGCTCCATCACTCCTTTGTGCCAGTCTTGTCCCCCTTGCTGCAACCAGAGTCTCTCTGAGTCACTCGTCTTTCAGCTCCTGTCCCTCAGCCTGCCCACAGCACAATACCCGCGTGGAGAGGAAGGAATATGTGATGTTAGTATTATTCAGAGTTCCGTGGGAGGGAAATTCACGCAGTAGGACGGATCAATTCTCTCCCTCACCGGCCCTGGTGAGGCGCCTTGGCAAATCTGAAGTTTCGTCCCTTATCAGCTTTAGGAGAGCCCAAGAGAAAGTCAGAGACATTCCCCCCAGGAATAACAACATCAACCCCGCAGCAAGAGGGCAGTGGACCATATGGTGCATTTTATCTTCCTAACTTACAGCTTAATCACACGTTTGGGGGGATTTTAGGACCAGGGCCAGCCAGAGTTTGGCTGAGGTATCCTTCTGTCTTTGTGCAGATGTTTCCAAAGTTGGTGTTTCTCAAACCTTTCTGCACTACGTAAGCACTTGAGGACCTTGGTAACCCCGAGGTTCCTGATGCCACATCTAGAGGCTGATTTGGACGGTGAGAGGTTGTCCTCCCTCTCTATCCCATTGGTAACTCTTCCTTGCGTCCAATATCAGTATTTCAGGAACAAATTGATCCAACTCAGGGTTTCCCAAACTTGCCTCACCATCAGGCTCAACTGGGAAGGCTGATTAAAAATTTGGATAGCCTCGACCCCACCCCAGCTCTACTGAATCTGAATCTCCAAGAAGAGGTCTCAGCATTTTTATTTTTAAAATAAATATTGCGGGGCGCCTGGGTGGCTTAGTCAGTGAAGCGTCTGCCTTCGGCTCAGGTCATGATCGCAGGGTCACGGGATCGAGTCCCACATCGGCTCTCTGATGCTCAGTGGGGAGCCTGCTTCTCCCTCTGCCTGCTGCTCCCCCTGTTCATGCTCTCTCTGTCTCCCTCTCTCTCAGGCAAATAAATAAATAAATCTTTAAAATGAAATAAATATCACAGGGGATTCTGATCAGCAAAATTTATGAAATGTTGACCTGATGAAAGTAATCTATTCCCTCATTATTCTGTTATGAAAATTTTCAAACATACAGCAAAATTCAAAGAATTTTAAGTGAACCCACAATCAAGATTCTCCAAGCATTTTACCGTGTTTGTTTTATTGTGTATCTATCCACCTATCCATTCCTGTCTGCATCCAGGTTTTCATCTTCGTTTTGGGGGCATTTTAATGTAAATTACAAGCGTAGCACGCTCCCCCCTAAATACTGCAGGGTGTATATTATCCAACAAGAGTTCGATATTTGTTCACAGTGGGTTTTTTGTCTTCAGAGGGAAGATTTACAGAGTGAAATGAACAAACCTTAAATGTGCCGTTGGTTGAGTTTTGACAAAGGCACACATCCATGTAATCCATGCCCCTCTGAAGGTACAGAGCATTTCATCACTCTAGAAATTTCCTTCATGCCCCTTCCCAGATAAACTCTGCCCCCACCCCTCAGAGAAAATTACTTTTCTGGCTTTATCTGCCATAGCTTTGCTTTCACAGAAACAACCTGTTAAAAAGAAGCAAAACAAAATTTTCTAACAACTTTGGATCAAGATCCCCAATATTTTAAATGACTACAGTAGAAATGCTGTAGTCAGAGCTGCATGGGGGTCCTGAGTCCCGAGCCTGGGTCTCCGTGTGGTCCCTCGAACCATCCATCCTCTGACGTGTGTGTCTGGTACCCTGGCACTCCCAGAAACACCCCATGCACCTCTATCTCAGAGCTCTGCTCTGCCCATAGTCTTTCTCCCTTTGGTCCCCAGAGCACTGCTTGATCCTGGGGAAATCATGCTCTTCCCAAGGGAAAAAAGATTCTGGATTCCTGGCTACAGCTTGCTATAATACTTTTACAAAGAAGATGATGAAGAAGAAAACAGTTTCAGTTATTATTTTTTGTTTGTTTTTTTGTTTTGTGGGGGGAGTTTTCTCATTCAAATTTGGGCACATGGGTAACACAGTTTCATTTCACAATTCGCAATAAAGCTACCTGAACTCTGACTGTATCAGCAACCTCCAGCTACTTCCCTAACTTGCACTCTGTAATATAAGCCTGTAATTTTCAGTGTGCAGCCGGGGCAGGCTTTATGGGCTGGGGGACGCAGGAGAGTCTCATCTCGCCGCCTGGTTGCCACAGGCTAATCGCGTGGAACAGAGCTAACCCTCAAAATGTCAGAGAGAATGAGAAAGGAGCCCCTCTCCCAGCCCCACCCCAGCTGTCTTTTGGATGGGAGAAGCGAGTGGTCTCTAGGCCCTACGGGCCACAAGTCATCTACCAGGCTTTTCTGGCCTAACCGCTCAGCTCTCATTTCAACTTCCCAGGCTCCCTGAGCAATCAATTGCTCACCCGCAGAATCTTGGGGAGTGTTACCTATCCCCCAGCCTTGCTTCTCTTGGTCTCGGTTTTGCATTTCCGCAGCTCTTCTTAAGGTTTGGGTCTAACATTAATATACAAAGCAGGTTTTCAAGGATTGTTTGCTGAATTGTTACATAAGAGACTGGATGCCTCGTGACCTCATGGCTACATATTCGTCCCCGGCCCCATGCCAGATGACTGTCATCCATTGTAAGCAGCCAGTTATTGCTTCCAGAGCTGCGGCAGGGACTCTCTTGACCTTAACAGTGAAACGGGGGTTTTCATCAGCCACGACAGAAGTCATAACCGACCCAAGCACCTTGGCTGTCCATTTTTGGACAGTGGTGTGACCAGTAAATGAGGACATCTGGGAAGAACAATAAATGGATCAAGGCTCACTCTTCTCCTATGAAACATGGTCTTTTGTTGGCTTGCAGTGCAGGCTGTGCTTGATTACAGTTCTCCACCTACAGAAGTCTTGACTGAGCCTGAATCCCTGATAGGACCTTGAATTGCATGTGCTCCAATTTGAACACATTTAACAGGCAGAACACTCAGTCCACAGAGGCCGAAGGACAGGAATCTTATTTGCTTTGAACTCTGAGCGCCCGTCCCACCAGGTCACTGGGGAAGTCGATCTCAGCCACAAAAGGCGCTATTCCCCACCCCAGATTTTGCTGGGCTCCTGATACTTTAGTCATCGAGGTAGTCATCAATACTGTTGCCAAATATTCTGGCCCCCTTTCCCTTTCTGGACCACGGTACAATTTCACGCCCCAAGTCCCTTTTGGTTGGGTGGGGTCTGATGGTCACTTCTGAGTAAAAGTGAGTAAAAGTGGTGTCATGAGAACTGGCAGCCTATCTGTGCCTAACACGCAGATAGAGCAAAAAAGGCGTACAGTGGGAAAGTCCTGGCTTGGATGAAAGTCCTTGAATTAAGACCTACTGTGGGTGGGGCGCCTGGGTGGCACAGCGGTTAAGCGTCTGCCTTCAGCTCAGGGCGTGATCCCGGTGTTCTGGGATCGAGCCCCACATCAGGCTCCTCCGCTGGGAGCCTGCTTCTTCCTCTCCCACTCCCCCTGCTTGTGTTCCCTCTCTTGCTAGCTGTCTCTCTCTCTGTCAAATAAATAAAATCTTTAAAAAAAAAAAGACCTACTGTGGGGCCTTTGGGAAATAACTTAACATGCCTAAGCCATCATTTTTTTACTTACAGTACGGTGCTCTGGATGCTTACTCCGTGGGGTATTTGAGGATTAAGTGGCATCTTCTTTGTAAAACCCATAGTAGGTTGCCTAGCGTGTCGTCGGGGGTTAACTAATAAGAGTTACCTTTTGCTAGCCAGTTATAATCTCAAAGTATGTCTCTTCAGATGATGTGGAAGTGGTGTAGGTGGCACAGGGCTCTAGACAGCTAACGGTTCCCTCAACGTCCGCCAGGTTCCACTGCACAGTCATGTCAAAGCACAGAACTAAATAAGACGTTTACTGAAAAAGAAGCAGGCAGCTGCTGGAAACGTGCTGGTCCTCCGCATCAGGTTGTGATTTCAGTGGACTGTTAAATGTCAAGCGAGTGTTTTCCTCCTGCTTCTTGACCTCACCAAGATCATCTCTCTGTGATCCCAGGTAGAAGGGGTTGGCAGTCTTGATTCACTTGCAGGCTGCGCTCTACAACTTGGAGGAAGGGATGTGAACCAGGGCTATGCATTCAGGCAATATGAAATCTCTGGACCTGGAGGTGTGTAGGGATTATATGCTTAAGGGTACGTGTGTATGGATGTGTTCATTCATTCAAAGATATTTATCAAGACCTTATGCATCAGGCACTGTTCTAGAATCTGGGGATACAGGGATAAACAAAAGAGACAAATAACCCTCTCCTCATGAAGTTTACATGGGGAGGGGGAGATAGACAATAAGCAAGATAAGTGAGTAAAATAAAAAGGACGTTAAATAGCAATAAATGCCAAGGAGAAAGACTATAGCATGGAAGAGGAATAAGAAATGTTGTAATTTAGATAGGGTGGCCTGGGAAGGCCTCATAAGAAGGACACTTTTGAGCATATCCAGGGATCAATAATCCAGACTGTGAAAACGCCCCTGCCATGCCCCATCTCACACCATCATCCCCGATAAACTAAAAATAATGCCCAGGATGTGTATGTGACTGGTACCGAGAATAATCAGGGAAAGGGTGAGCAGAAAAGAAGGACAGCATGGTTGGGTGCAGAGATGATCCAGAATGGTGGAAATATGTTCATTCATTCAATTGTTCACCAAAATACCTATTTATTCCATAATAGGTGTATATGTATATATAATTTTAAAAGGGTTTTAAAAATTATGACTAAGCCTTTCATTCTGTGTCAGACCCTTTCCATGGTGCTGAAGTCCTCAAACCAACGGAGTTACCTTATGTCAGGGAGTTTATGACCTTGCTGAGGAGAGGGATCCAGACAAATATTAGTAACTGCAAATACTCATATAAGGTGCACTGTCGTCAAGCCCTATTCTAAGGCTTTATGTATATTAAGTCATTTAGTTCTTACAACAACCCTATGAGATAGGAATCCTATGAGGCAACCAGGGAAGAGAGAGGTTAATTGTTTGTCTCAAGTCACATGCCTAGCAAGTAGCAGAGCCAGGAGTCTGAACTCAAGCAAACTTGTCCCAAAGCCTTTGCTCCTAATTACTATACTGTATGTCTATAAACAAATATAATGTATGATTATAATACACAATGATAAGCGGTAGAACAAAACTTATACTTTTTTACATCATTAACATGAAAAGAGATGGAAGTAATCAGACTGTAACAAAGGGTCAAGGATTCAGGTGAGGGAAGAAGAAATTCTCTTGTGCTCGGTTTCCTAGGACTGGGGCATACCTGGCTTGCCCAGGAAGAAAGGAGTCTGAATGTTGAAGCCTGGCAGAGAGCAGAAGAAGGAAGCAGGAGGGTCCTTGTTCACACATCAACTCTGTCACCCTGTGGGAACTTGAAGTGTGTCAAGGAGGAGCTGTTAACAGTGTTTGTTTCTGGTAAACACCTTTGTTCCTCGAGTTGACTATTTTTAAACTTTTCAAGCTGAGCTAACTTCAGGTGTGACATTTCAAAGCAGTAGCCCAGCTTTTTATTAGGTGAGCAAGGGGGGAGAAAAATGGAGAGGGAGAACTGGAAAAAATGTATCAGACTTCAAGAAATGGTAAACTAGAGTTGAGGAGTGACACTTCAGTCATCTGGTATACCTATGCCAAGACTTTGCTGTGGCAGAGTAAGAGGTGGTTACAGTGGAGTGGAACATCCTTTATATTTCTTCTTTCCTCAATGTAACAAACACTAATGTGACTGCTGGCTCTTCACTCAGATTTGTGCTGGGTCCCTACCCCCCAAGATGCTTATGGTTGCACTACAGCAACAGTAGTTTCTGATATATATTCATTTTCTGTATATCGTGTTTTCCTGGTGGGTTTTGAGTCTGAAAGCTAACTTTTTAAGACCACGGTTAGGTTGTCAAAAGAAAACATATTTTCTAAATTCCTAGAGGCGCCCCATTTATAAATCAATAGGCAGGCCTAGCTACCTTGAACTCTAGAGCCTCATTACTGACCATGTTAGAGAAAATTTAGGAGCTGATATAGAGTGTCCATTAGGAAAGAAGGAAAAAGACCTTCCCAGGAGAGGAGATAAAGGAAGGGAGGCAAGAAGTCAGAAATGGTGGTTCTGGATCACCCCTTGTGGGGAGAGGTTATGGAGACCTAAGCAAATTACTCCCATAAATTTGGATCACCTTCGATTCAGGAAAACATGTTTTTTTATTTCTTGGGATTTAGTCTGGATAATATTGCAAACCTCTAAGAAGAGAATCTTCGGTTCAACATGAAGCTGGAACAACTTGGTTCCGCCCAGTCTGTAGCTTGGACTACAAGGAATTTTGTAAGCAGGGAAGACAGCTATCACCATTTCTCAAGCATTCCTGACTCTAGTGAGTCATAGAAGAAGTGCAAAGATTTCATAGGCTTTCAAAGGAGATGAGGCCGGTTGCTGAGTCGCACTGCAGGCTCCCTAGAGCTTGAGTGGAGCGGCGTCAGCTGGGAGGGACCGAGGGAGGCTTGGCTCTTCAGGGCACCATGACTTCAATGGCCACTTCCAACACAAGCAGGCCAGAACCTCCTCCACACCCCCACCTCCCACCCCCCAGAAAAAAACACTGGATCCTGAAACTCCTGCGTCAGCATCACTAGGCTACCGCCTAAAATCCCCCTCGAACTCAGCATCATCTTTGAAATACAAGAGCCAGAGAAGGTGGAGAGAAGACATTCCTGATTTAATACTGAAATCCTACATGTTTACCTGAGAATATCAGTAACCCTTTATACTGATATATCCATTAGGAAGTTTAAATCCCTCATGCCCCGTCACCGTTCATCAAGATGAGATTCACAAGAAACTTCACTCAGTTACAGAACATAAAGAATGTTCCTTTTTTTTTTTTTTTTGCACATTTGAGTGTGGCCTCTGAGTTGTTGATCTTACAATGTAGTCCAACTGAGGGGCTCAGACATGAAACAAAAAGCAAGGAAGACAAGGGGTTGTAGGTACCAAGTGCATCAGGGAGAAAACGAGCATGTTGAAATTCTCAGGGGAGTGATCTGTGTGTGTCGGTGACCGTGAGGAAGGTGCCCTGTAGGAGAAGCTGAGCTTGCTTGAACACAGGGCAGGATTGTGGTCAAATCACATACCACCTTGGGAAACCAGGACTGGAAGTTGGGCCACTTCTATTGGCCCTGACTGGCCCACTGGTTCTTGTGAGATTCAAACGATATTGTGGAACCCAAAAAGCCATGAAGTGAATACAGTTTTAAAAAAATTTAAAAAGATTTGGATGTGATCTAATTGGCTGGCATGCCTCCTGAGGACTTTTTCCCTTTCACGCAACTGGGAGATAACCTTCACTAGTAGGTCCTTGTGCTTGGCACAAAATAGAGACCAAAGCACGGGCTGTTCCACTGTTCCCTTCTGAAGTCCATGGGGCAGGGACCCTCCTTCCTGCTTGAGGCTGGTAAACACCTTACAGGAATATGGTGCCCCGGAAGGGGAAGGTGGTGGATGTTGGAGGATGGGGCTAGAATGACGAGGCAGCTCTACAGGGAAAGAGCAAAGCCTGTGAAGAGCCCTTACCCATCCTACTGGGTGCGGGCTATGAAGAAGACAGACGACAGCCTGTGGACTTTGCAGTTCTAGTTAGAGGCCTCTGGGGTTATGCCTTGAGGGACTGGGCCCTTCGTGACGACAGCCTTCTTCAGGAAGCATTCACACTCTTGTCTCGTGTGATCTTTCCATCAACCCCAAGAGGTAAACTGAGTAAAACCCATCATTCCCCAGAACATCAGAGAAGCAAATAGAACAAGGCTTTCCTTAATGACCTTTTAAATTCATTATTTATTTATTTTTTATAAAAATTTTTTATTGTGTTATGTTAGTCACCATACAGTACATCCCAAGTGTTTGATGTCAAGTTCCATGATTCATTACTTGCGTATAACACCCAGTGCTCCATGCAATACGTGCCCTCCTTAATACCCATCACTGGCCTATCCCGATCCCCCACTCCCCTCCCCTCTAAAGCTCTCAGTTTGTTTCCCAGAGTCCATAGTCTCTCATCGTTCATTCCCCCTTCTGTTTACCCCCCCTTCTTTTTTCCTTTCTTCTCCTACTGATCTTCCTACTTCTTATGTTCCACAAATGAGTGAAACCATTGGTAATTGTCTTTCTCTGCTTGACTTATTTTGCTTAGCATTATCTCCTCCAGTCCCGTCCATGTTGCTGCAAATGTTGTGAAATCATTCTTTTTGATGGCTGAGTAATATTCCATTGTATATATGGACCACATCTTCTTAATCCAGTCATCTGTTGAAGGGCATCTCGGCTCCTTCCACGATTTAGCTATTGTGGACAATGCTGCTATGAACATTGGGGTGCATATGGCCCTTCTCTTCACTACGTCTGTATCTTTGGGGTAAATACCCAGTAGTGCAATGGCTGGATCATAGGGTAGCTCAATTTTTAACTTTTTAAGGGACCTCCACACTATTTTCCAAAGTGGCTGTACCAGCTTGCATTCCCACCAACAGTGTAAGAGGGATCCCCTTTCTCCACATCCTCTCCAACATTTGTTGTTTCCTGCCTTGTTGATTTTTGCCATTCTAACTGGCGTAAGGTGGTATCTCAGTGTGGTTTTGATTTGAATTTCCCTGATGGCTAATGATTTTGAACATTTTTTCATGTGTCTGTTAGCCATTTGTATGTCCTCATTTTTTAAATCATAAAAAGATCAAAAGCAGACAAGAACACAGAGTATTTTGCTTAACAGATATGCAATCACCCCCAGAATGAATGTGGATATTTTGTCATATATGTTCTAGCTTAAAAAATGCATTAGAGACACAGTCAAGTTTGCCTTTTTAAACCTTCACAGCTCCATCTTTCTCTCCCTCCTCAGAGAGAACACCCCTCATGAAGTCTGTGGTTATCTTTCTTTCCCACATCTCTACCATTTGTGAATTCATAAAGAAAGGTAGGGTATGACTTTATGTGCTTTGAAATTTTCTCGTAAATGATAGCATATAGAATATATTATTCTGCAACTTGCTTTTTCCAATCCACATTTTGTTAGCTCTTTCTGTGTTAATTCATGTGGTTAGACTGCTATGGGCTGAATTGTGTCCTCCCAAAACTAGCGTATTGAAGTCCTAATCCCCTAGGACCTCAGAATGTGGCTGTACTTGGGATCTCGAAAGTGGTAAGTACACTAAAGCAAGGTCAGTAACAGGAGCCTTCATTCAGTATGATGGGTGCCCTTATAAGAGTAGGGAATTTGGACACAGACGCACACGGGAAGAAGAGCATGTGAAGAAACAGGGAGAAGACAGCTGTCTACCTGCCAAGGAGAGAGGCCTGGAGCAGATCTTTCTCTCAAAGCCCTCAGAAAAAAACCAACTCCACAGACATCCTAATCTTAGACTTCTGGTCTCCAGAAAAGTGAGAAATAAGTTTCTATTAAGCCACCCCGTCTCTAGTACTTTGTTATGGTGGTTCCAGCAAACAAATATAGGCTCCATTCCACAAGGAAATATTAGTGGGCGGCTAGTGGTTATTCATGAACTAGGATGTCCCTTCTCCCTGGGATTTATGGATTTTATTTTATTTACAAAACCTTAGTGTTACTCTCTCACTGAGGTGCAGCCGTAAGTACGGGAGGTAAGGGATTTTCCCAGGGCCCCATAATTACCTCCAGGAAATCGGTGCCCGTTCTGTAATAATTGCACAGAAGGTCCTAGATTCGAGACCCCTACACCATTGGCCACATCCCATTAGCCACTGGTTTCTAAGGTATTTCTAATCTGGGGGGTCTGATCTGCTCTCCCAGGGGCTGGTCTCAGTTTAAGAGACCAGCATGAAGAGAAAAGAACACATTTCGAAAGCTTCATATAACACCAAGCCTGTCCTGCAGGTCCTGAGAAAGCAGAGGACACTGGTCATACATCATAAGTCAGTTTGTGACATCATGTGTCATTTGTAATAAGGCATCCGTGTTGCTTTGGAGGAGGCCTCTGCCCCTCTAACCCTGGCCCACGACCTGAAGAAAACACCCGGATAGATTCCATCTGGTAAAAGGCCAAGAAAGGCAGCAAGGCCTCAACCGACTCTAGATTTGCTCATAGCAACCTGCGAGGGCTGACCTGTGGCCTTGCTGGAGGCTGGGATAAGATAACAACGGACGAGAAAGCTCTTTGCTGGGTTGCAGGCAGCTTGTGAGGAGACCAGAGTCTGCTTGAAAATTCCATGTTCCTTTGGAGCCCAAGGCATTTAAAACACTCGGAGGAAAAGGAGGTGTTTGGCCCCTTTCAGACTTATTTTGGAGGCATTACTGATAATGGTGAAAAATTGGAAACAAGTGTCCACAGAAGATCTTTATTTTTTATTCTTAAAAATTTTATGTATTTATTTGTCAGAAAGAGAGAGAAAGAGAGAGTGAGAGAACACAGGCAGGGAGAGCGGCAGGCAGAGGGAGAAGCAGCCTCCTTGCTGAGCAGGGAGCCCGATGCGGAACTTGATTCCAGGACCCTGGGATCGTGACCTGAGCTGAAGGCAGACGCTTAACTGACTGAACCACCCAAGCATCCTCAGAAGGAGATCTTTAAAAGAGAAATTTGTTAAATAAAATAAGTTACAGCATATTTATACCAATGCAGCCATTAAAAATGGTATGTAGTGATACAGAAAGATGTTGAAGAAATAGTGTTATTTGGGGGGGGAAAGATTACTTTTTAAAATAATGAGAACACTTTAATTCCATTTTTTAAGTAATATATTTCTAAGGAAGAGACTAAATAGTTATACAGAAAAATGATAACTGGGTTATCTCTGAGTGGCTTATGGGTTTTCTTCTTGCTCTCTCCTTGTGGTCATTAATCCTCATGATAACCTTATGAGTCAAGTGCTATCATTGTCCACATGTTTCAGATGAAGAGGCTGTGACTTTAGAGAGGTCAAGTCAGAGACCAAGGTCAGGAACCGGAAGGGAGCAGAGGGTAGATTTGAACACACAACTGGAATCCAGAGGCCACGGCCTTAATCTTTCTCTCTGCTGCCCCCTAGTGGAACACTTCCCTCACACCCATGAGGGGCCTGAAAACTTCCAGCCGGAGGAGGAGGGACCAAGGAGGCAAACGCCAGCCTCTCAGGTCAGTAGCAACATCAGAGAAATGTAAACTTGACTCTCACTGGGGCAAATAAAGCTACTCCACAAAACCAAGAGCTGAGCTTCGTGAGAAATGAGACATGAGCCTTGTCCCTGGGGAAGATCAAGGTCTCAATGCCGACTCATGGTGACTGTACTTGAGTGAAGAATTGCTAGTCACAGAGGGTAAATGAGAGAAATAAGCTTTGTGTGGGTGTTTGCATTTTCCTAAACCTGTTATGTAAAGTTTCATATCGTAGAGGAGTTCATGGATCCTGTGTTACTTTAATTGAGTGTTATGGTTTCAGAAGTACAAGGTACTGGCTTGGCGCTGTGTCCTGCTCTGCTCTGGGTCATGGGGCGGGGTGACCCATGTTCCCATGGCAGCTGACTTCCATCTGGGCTCAGTCAAAGGTCATGCTGGTGGGGAATCAGATGATTGGGGGAAGAGGGAAGCCAGGCCATCACTCCTCTAGCAACATCCCCTCTAAAGGTGTGTCTTCTCGGAGGTTCTGGCTCTTACTGGATGACCTATACCACATTTCCAGCTTCTGCTGGGTGACCAAAGACCTGAATTCTGTAATCCCACCTCCTCCCGTTGTCCTCCCAGTCTCGTGGGGCTAGCAGATTTTTGCTGTTGCCGGTCTGGCTAGACTGCCATCCTTTGCTTGGTTTCTCTGTTCTCCCACACCCTGTATAATCAAAGTTCCCTCTGTTGGATACACGAGAGAGGTTTCTTTTTTCCTGATTGGATTCTGATTGATACATTCCCTCAATTCTCAATTTCTGAGGTATTCTGCCATCAGAAATATCTGCAAAGAGTGTCAGGGAGTATAAAGGAACTTCGAGGAAGGTTCTATAATAACATAATGATAGGTGATATTAATACCAGCCAGAAGTGTCAGGTGTGACATTTAGCTTGGCCGTTAAAGGATGGGGGAGCTTGAGGAGACAAGAGCATCGTGGATGGGGGATCTGTGTAAACAAAGGCACGATCAATAGGAATCCTGGTCTTATCGTAAATAATGCATGGATAATAAATGAGAAAGTGGATCAAAAGTGTCCAACCCTGTGCATGTAAGTTTCTCGGTCTAGATGCGTCTGAAGGTGGAGATGTACAGGGAGTGTCAGGGAAATAATGGGGAGGTGGGTGTGCCCAGTAAGGTTGGAGGGTGCTGGAAGAGGGTAAACCAGGAAGGGCATGTTAGAGTCTTACAAAATACCAGCTTAAAGTCTGGGCTTCATCTTAAGGCAGCGTTAGTCACCATTGACACCCAGTGCCTGGTACATAAAAGAAATTCAATCAATGTTGTTGAATAACTGAGGAATTACTGACGATTTTGGCAAAGGGGAGGGGCACAGAACCAGGCCTTGCAAAGTTCTCTCTGGTAGAAACTTGTAGACTGGTGTCGGGTGGGGGGAAGCAGTTAGAAAGCAATCAATCATGGGCCTAAGGAGGACACAGTTGTGTTAGATATCAAAAAAAGTGTACTACAGACATTGGGGGGGTAGGTAGAAATGCCACTGTGACAACATCCATGTTGATCAAGCAGCAATCCAAGGAGGGCAGGAATGTGAGAGATGGCGAGATGCATAGTTAGTGGTGACAATTATTTAATACCCACCCTTGGATCTTCTGGCCTTTTCTCTCCTGTTATTGTAAAGACATTCATTTTTTTTCTTCAAACCCAATAAATTATTCTCTGTCAGCAAGCTGGGGGGAGGGGATGAAGAAAAGATCTCGGTTTGCTCTTGGCTTTTCCTCTGTCTAGTCCAAACACTGGAAATGTCAAGTTTGCTCACTAATTAAACATGTCTGTCTTGGACTGCACTTGTATCTTTCACTGAGAAGGTGTAGATTTCCAGGGAGACATTACACATTCATGTTTCCAAATACAGCATTTCGAAATCTCCCCGTGTGACACAAATACCAACTTTGTGAAAGTGTCTCCTGATAGGAAAGACACCTGAGTAAGGCAGCCCGGTTCTGGGAGAGAGCCAGGATGTGCTGGGTACATGCCCTTTAATTTATTTTCTGGGAGAGCCGCTCTGGGAACCTCTGTAGGGCCAGTTCTGGGCCTTTCTGGATTTCCATGGCTCCTACCGCACAGCTGCTGCCTCCCTGGACTGGGTCATGGGAAATCTTACTCCCCGGTCAGGTTGTAACTGTCCTTGCCACCATCCGTGGTGCCCGGGTGGCCAGGAACCGACAATTTCCAGTTATAGCCCCGGTCATGATTTTGCAAAGCCTTACTTGAATGCAATGCAGAAAGTATCATTGTCACCCCCATTCCACAAATAAAGAAGTGTGGCTTTCAGCCTTGAAACCCTTACAGAATGTGATTCATTGATTGCATGTTTTCTAGGTGCTAACTATGTGCTGGACATTGTGTTAGGTGCTGTAGATATAACAGTAAATAATAGGTTATATCTGCAGCACCTAACACAATGGGGAACCACATGGGGCTTTAGTCTGGTGAAGAGTGAGTAAGTAAGTACTGGGGAGTCTGAGAGTTTGGATGCACTTGCCAAGGACCAGCTACTGTTGGCTAAGTGGTTACACCTGCCCAACTTTGAATCTCAGGTCCCTCTTCTTGGGCAGTAAAACACGAACCTTCACAAGGGGAGCTGAAGGAGTGGATGCCAACTGAATGGCGTGCGAGTCGAGGAAAAAGAGAGCTGGAGGAGAAATGACTGGAGTCTTCTACATGTGATGACATTTCTGTTATGTTGCCCAGAGTGCCAGGCATTGCCAGCCTTGTGGGAGAAGGTCATCCCGGGAAGGCTTCACGGCCTCTCTCCTCCCCTTACCGTGTGGTGAGGGCTGGAGGAAGGCTGCAAGGCCGTGGGAAGACAGGGAGTTCAGCCAACTCTCCCGGACCTGTTTTAAAACTCAGAATCTCAGTTTGCTCATCTGAACATGAGTATTTTTATTCGTCACTACATCATGAGTTCTCAGCCTTTGGGATTCCATAGACCAATACTATTTTTTAATTTCTGTGTGTCAGGGAGAGGGCAGAGTTCAAGTCAGGACATGAAATATATGTTTTTATAGCACCCCACTGTCTACTATTATCATCTCCTGCTAAAGAAAATATGTTTCTATACCAGCTAAAGAAAGAAGGAATAATATAATTTATAATAAATAAACTTGACACTGAATTATTTTAGCTGCTAAAAATACCTCACTTAGTTATTGTTCTCATTGTTCTCATTCCTCTGTGGACTATGGTAAAAAGGCACCATGGACCAGCCCCATCTTTGGACCCAGGCCCGGCTGCTGGGAAGATAGTCCCTAGGCCCCTTTCAACTGTTTGAGGCTTGAGGCATCCCTGAGACAGCCTGGGGTCTGCAGCTACTCTTCTTGGAAATAGACACATCCTGGCTCCTTTCCATCCCTGGGTCACTTCTGGAGGCCTCTGTCTGGTCTGTGATCCCTGAAATGGCAGTGTCCTGCCAAAGCAGTTCCCAGCAAGCCCTGCCATATGGGGGCTGCATTTCCACTGGGTCTGGCAGCTCTTTTCCTCATAACATCAGTCTCCACTGATAGATTCGTCCCTGTCACACTATTTACTGAAACGAGGCCACTTAATTAAAAGCAAGAGTTTTGGCATAAACTCCAACAGTGGCTTTATAAATTCCAAACACTGTAAAGAAACCAGATGGAAGAATGGGTCAAATACCATGGAGGCCAATGCTCCCATTCTTTCAAAGGGCTCCACAGTCATGGAGGCTCCTGGTCTCCTTGGGGGGGGGGGTGTGCGTGTGGATATTACTTCCGCTGTCAGCTCACTGTGAATATAGGATGGGCCCATCTTAACACAAATACAGTGTGCTTTCCTGGGATGTTCATCTACAAAAGTCAGTGATTCAGGGCATCGGGGAGGCATCATCAGGGCAGTGGCTTGGGTGGCCTTTGGAGCAAGTCAGGGTTTAGGGAAGTGGGGAGGGGGAGATGGCGTGCTGGGTGGGAGAACAGCTTAGTGGAGAAACAGGGTCAAAGCCACCTGGGGCTTGGGACTTCACATCTGCCCCTCGGGCTGGGAGGGAAACTAAGTGGGGGAAGAAGAGAAACATTTGAAGGGGTAGAAGATGATTAGTCCAGGACTTTGTCAGAATGAAGAGAACCAAGGTCTGCTCAAGTGTCTCCCTCCTCATCCGTCCAATATGTAGATGCTTCTTCCTTCAGGCTCGTTGTCTCCCACATCAAGGCTGGACTTGTGCTCTTCGAGCACGGTTCTCATGGCTGAGCTCTCAGACCAAATATCCCGTTTCTTGAAAAGCCTTCTGCGGTAGGAGCCTCCGAGCTGGCCCCATGGACCCTCCTCTTGGTATTTACGATCTTGTGTAGTCCCTTCCCGTTGAGTGGGGGCTGTACTCGGTGACTTGCCCCTAAGATTAGAATAAAGTGGAAGTGTGCACGTGTGCGTGTGCGTGCATGTGTGTGTGTGCGCGCACGTGCGTGCATCAGAGACTGGATCTTAAAAGGCGGTGTAGTATTTATTCTCCGCTCTATCAGACCGCTTGCTCTGAGGGGGTCCGGATGGCATGCTGGGAGGCCATTCCAGCTGTCCTATGGAGATTTCGACCTGGCAGGAGCTGAAGTCTTTTGACCCACAGAAACCAAGAGAACACGTGTTTGTGTTGGATACTGCTACTTTATTAAGCAAGGTGCTTATTCTCCCACCTCTAGGAATCAGACTCTGGCTATACTGGCTAGAGATTCAGAGGCAGGCTCTGGCATCAGATCAAAATGCAGCTGAGCTTTTTTTAAACTCTCTGAATGACCTTGGACAAAAGACTTCACTTCTGGGCCTCAGTGTTCCATCTATGGAATGGGGATACTGATAACACCCGCCACTTCGGGGTCCTTTGTGAAGATTAACGAAGCTGGGCAAATAGAGAACGTTGCCCGCAGGAGATGATCGCTAAACAGTAGTTGTTATTTTGCTTTATGTTAAAAAGTGCACCTTGGTGTCTTCTGGGGAAAGCTTCAAATGAGTTTTCAAAAACAATGACACTTGAGGTAGATGACAAATCTGACAAAGCGATGTCTTCTGTGGCTTCACCAATAAACTTTCCCATCCCTCGCTCAGTCTCTGCTTTCACGTTCACGCCAAAGGGATCGGCTCAGTCTGGCCACAGTCCTCCAGGGGCCGACTTACGCAAAGCAAATATAATCGATATTCATGGACACTTAATGATTCCAAGACAGTTGGCAAAAATGACAAACTTCATTTGATCCACTTAGAAATGACGGAACGAAGTAGGTAGATGGTGTTATCAAGTACACACACACTCACACACACTCACACGCACATTTACACTCATACACACACATACACCTCACTGAGAAGGTTAAAGACACTTCAGCTATCACGGGAAAGGAAACAAAATATTGCATGGGGATTTAGAGGCGAGAAATAGAAGAAAACATAACGCAGTGTAAATTAAAGTCATTTATAAAGGGCTACTGGCACCCAGATAGAAAGGAAAAATGATGGGTCAGCAAAAGTGAGGTGTTCTGTTATTTATTTACAGAGCACTTCAATGGGACAAGAGAGAATGTGTTTATTAAGGGATTGCGGGTGTACAAATTCAAACATATTAATGTTGGGCACTGACGACAACTAACTTATTCGCCTCAAACTGATTTTGTTTGTTAGTTTTAAGCCTACGAGGCCTCTCTGACATTCCTTGGAGAGCCTGCTCTCCCCCAGGTGCAGGCCTGGCTGGCTCTGGTGCGGGCCCTGCCTGGTGGTGTGCACATGCAGCAGGGAAAGGGTCACTTCTGGCCACCCTCGCCCGCCCCCACCCCACTTGCATAGCACGGCTGCCCGTCCCTTAGTAGCTGTGTTGACACACTCCCTGTGCTGGATTTTTCTGCCCTGGCTCTGCAAGTGAGCAGGGCCGTTGGTATTTAAGGGGAACCACCTCTGCTCCTAGGATCAATGGGTTTGGTGCGTGCTGTCTACCTCTGGCTTTCAAAAGAAGTGTGTGTTACCTGGGTATCAAGTGGGGTCTTTTGTGACGCTAATGGAAGCAATGGATAAACATCGAAGACAAATCAACAGAGACCGTGCATGTAAACAGTTAGCACAGTGTTCGGCACCTAGGAAATGTTTAATAAATGATAAATGATCTTGATATAATGAGAAGGATTAACAATGAGAACATGTATTTCTTTTCTTCAAATTTTTATTTAAATTCTAGTTAGTTAATGTACTGTGTTGTACTGGTTTCAGGAGTAGAATTTAGAGACTCATCACTTACATATAACACCCAGTGCTCATCACAAGTGCCCTCCTTAATCCACATCACCCCTCTAGCCCATCCCCCACCTGCTTCTCTCCATCAACCCTCAGTTTGTTCTTTGTCGTTAAGAGTCTCTTATTGTTTGGGGCCCCTGGGTGGCTCAGCTGGTTAAGCAGCCAACTCTTGATTTCGGCTCAGGCCATGATCTCAGGGTTGTGAGATCAAGCCCTGAATCGGGCTCTGCGCTGGGTGTGGAGACTGCTTGGGATTCTCTCTTTTCCCCTTCCTCTGCCCCTCCCCACAACCACTTCTCTCTGTCTCACTCCCTCTCTTAAAAAAAAAAAAAAAAAAGACTTTCTTATGGTTTGCCTCCTGCTTTCTCCTCCCTCCCCCCTTCTCTCATGGAGAAAACGTACCTTGTAATAACCCTTCTGTTATCTAAGAAGCTAATCTGAATTTTAGAAGCATACAGAATGGATTTTTTTGTGTGTCATAAAGATCATACTTTCTTTTTTTTTATAAAGATTTTATTTATTTATTTGACAGAGATAGAGACAGCCAGCGAGAGAGGGAACACAAGCAGGGGTAGTGGGAGAGGAAGAAGCAGGTTCCTAGCGGAGGAGCCTGATGTGGGGCTCGATCCCAGAACGCCGGGATCACTCCCTGAGCCGAAGGCAGACGCTTAACCGCTGTGCCAGCCAGGCGCCCCATAAAGATCATACTTTCTAAAGCCGTACTACCAGCTGGGGACCATTACACAGAATAAATTTAAAGCCAACACCAGCTACTGAAATGTAAAGAAGGAGGCATTTCCTAAGGTCAAGGAGAAATAGGAAAGTCACATGATGTGAGGTGGTTTGCCAGCGTGATTAGGCCATTTCTGCAAGAGGAACCCAGAGCAAAGTTCAGTTTTTTCTGAACCTTACAAGGGGTGATGCAGGGAGCGCCCTGGCAAGTGTCTGAGAGGATACAGAGGAGCTTAGGATTCAAGAGACATCTCCCAGTCTCAGCCTTTGGCAAGTTCTGCGAAACCTGCTGCGTAAGTCAGGGAGTGAGAGCAATATCATCAGAAGAAACTGGAGAATTTCCCCCCATTTTCCTTCATTCTCGCAAATGACCACTTCTCTCTGTTCAGAACATCTCACGGTTCTCCGCCCACTCGCCCAGAAGACAC
>NW_024424341.1:7445575-7566553 GCF_017311325.1 Ursus maritimus | reverse complement strand
TCCTGAATACCTCGGCATCAAGAGTATCTCTCAACTCGTTTATCTTGGGTCTGATATCAGTTGAACGGAATAATAGAAAATTCTGTAAATCCAACATATCCACTGGGGGAAAGTGAAAGGAAAACTTTCTAAGAAAAAACAATGAATTGTATATTATCATTCAGAGGCTCTGGCAAAAAAAAAAAAATAATGAATACCTTCTGGAGTCCGTGCGAATAAGAGAGAAGAAATTGGTAACCAAATCGAGTGCTCTGATTCACCCCAGCCCAGAATCCTCCCCACCCAGTTCTGATGGAAGGTATCTGTTATCGTGAAACATGGTGATTTGAGCTCCATGGTTCAGATAACTAGTTTTTTTTTTTTAATAATATTTTTTTATTATATTATGTTAGTCACCATACTAACTAGTTTTTTTTTTTTTTTTTAAGATTTTATTAGAGAGACAGAGAGATCACAAGCAGGGGGAGAGGCTGAGGCAGAGGGAGAAGCAGATTCCACCCTGAGCAGGGAGCCCAATGCAGGACTCGATCCCAGGACCCCGGGATCATGACCCAAGCCGAAGGCAGACGCTTAACGGACTGAGCCACCAGGTGCCCTCTGTTTTGTTTTTTTAACCAGCATTTTCTCCATGGAGTAGCAGGGGATTGTGACAGAGATAAGATGACTCAGAAAATCCTTGCGCCTTCATTTAGAAACAGTGACCAACTCTGCACCAAACCCCACACAGCATCAGGGATACCAACGTGACCAATAGTCTTGTTCTGGATAGGATACTGCTGGGAGTTTCTATTCAGGGTTGAGACTGCCCATCTTTGTGTCCTGAGAGGGTTTGGGGACCTTTCTGTTCACACGGCTTGGAAAGCATTTTCTTTCCACAGTGATTCTTGGTGTGTTTTTAAAATTTGAAAGAGCTGAACAGGGGCGCCTGGGTGGCACAGCGGTTAAGCGTCTGCCTTCGGCTCAGGGCGTGATCCCGGCGTTCTGGGATCGAGCCCCACATCAGGCTCCTCCGCTAGGAGCCTGCTTCTTCCTCTCCCGCTCCCCCTGCTTGTGTTCCCTCTCTCGCTGGCTGTTTCTATCTCTGTCTAATAAATAAAATCTTTAAAAAAAGAAAGAAAGAAAGAAAGAAAGAAAGAAAGAAAGAAAGAGCTGAACAGACACAAGAGTCCAGAACAACAGTCCTTTTAGGACCCAGCTGTTAGTGATTGCTCTGTGGGTTCTATGCTGGGCTAGCCTGGGAGAGCAGAGGGCCTACGGAGCAGAGGACAGAGCTCTCCTGTGCACTTTGCCCCGCATAACTCAGGGGCACTGGCTGTGGAGGGTCGGCCTCTCTGGCCAGCACAAATGCTAGGTCCTAGGTGGTGCTTGAAGATCCCTGGCTGGGTAATCAGGCAGGAAAGTACCCATGTCTTCATTTTACTGATTTTACTTTAAACTTTTAACATGAAAGGACAAGTACCGTCACATGTAAATGAGAAGTCTGGAGCACTGGGCTTGGCCACGGCTGAATCCAGATGCTCAAGCCATCAGGGATTCGCTTCTGTCCCTCTCTTGCCTTCACTTTGCTCTGTGCTGGCTTTATTCCCATGCAGCCTTACCCTACATGGAGGCAAAGACGGCCCCCAGCACCCCCTACTTGACATGGTCCATAATGCCTACTACTGCCCATTGTCTCCTATTGCTTCATCTACCTTCCTGATTCCTGGTCTTTGGTTCCTTTTGAATTACTACTATTTTGCTATTTCCCATCCCAGATCTCATAATTTATTTTGACCTCATGCCATAACCTCATGGCCCTCAGACTGGGTCAGACAGGTCTCTAGGTCTCTGTTTAATTTAATTCACATGTTTTTAAGTTGAATAAATGAGCAGTTAATGATTTTAGTTCTTCCTTGCAGGAGAAATTCCATCCTGTTCTTTAACCATGTTTGCTCAAAGCAGGGAAAAATCCATATTTTCATAGAGCATTATTTGAAGCGGGAATGGAAGGCAGATGGGTGAATTTTGAAGATGCGAAGCGGGAGCTGGTATTATATGGGTGCTGCCCTGGTCTTTGCTCCTCCAGTCGTGTGCCCTTTCCCACGCGAAAGCGATCATCGTCCGCTGCCTGCCAGATCAATGGGTGACATTGTGCAGGGATTGGTATTTGTTTAAGAGAAATCTCCCGACTGACCCAATTCCTGTGATGCATAAAAAAAAATGACAGAAGTAATATTTTTGTTCTTGTTTCACTTTCATTCATCTTATTTGATCAGGGCTGAGCAGAACTGACATCTCATCAAACTCCGAAGTGTGTTTTGGCACCAGGTTCATCAGAGGGTGGCATTTAAAACACAGACATTGCAGGAACAAGTGTATTTGCCAATCCCGTCCCGCAATGTAAGCCTGACCTTTCTCCTGTAGATTTATTGACACGGGCCTGTTTTGTATCATATTTCATTATTGTGCGTGGAAGGATGGAAAGTTCTTCTCTTGGAAAACAACTCAGTTGGGGCCAGAGTGGCCAATATGCCTTCTCTTCATAGTGAGAAAGAGGGAATTAGAAAGGCAGGTACTGGCAGGATTAACAGAATTCCTCAAAGAGTGTCTTTAATTAAAAAACACCCGGTACTGACAGTATGGGCCTGGAAGAAATTTCCATTTGCCATGTGGCGAGACCAGAGGAATTACCTCCAAGGTTGCTGTCATTTACTTGTTGTGGATGCATCCTGGGTTCCTTGCATCTGGGAGCTCTGGGACGTGCCCCTTGCTCATTGCAGAAATCCGTCTCTGATCAATGCTCCATCAGTCTGCTATGGTACATCCAAGCGTTAGAAACCTAGCGTTTTGTTGGGCCAAAGAGCTCTAGAATTTATCCATTTGTGCAGTCCTGTGACAAAAAACAAAAACAAAAACAAAACAAAACAAAAAACAGTCCAGAAACTCTTCTAGGCACTGGGGATAGAGCAGTGAACAAGAAAAGGAAGATCTCTCTTTTGAGGGCATTTCAACCTTGTCGAGAAGATGGTCTGTAAGTTAATAAATAAAATAAATAACTTTAGAAAGATGAGGAATGCCCATTACTGTGTGCAACACAGAAAGGCAATGGAGAGCCTGGAGGTTCTGGGGTGAGAGGGGCTGCTTTGCACAGATCGTTCAGGGAAACTCTCTCCTGTGGTGGAGGGTGGGTATTTGAGCTAAGATGAGATTCAGGAGATGGTGCTAGCCCTATGAGAGCTAGACCACAGGCTGTTCCAGTGCAAAGGCCCTGGGGTGGACATGTGTTTGGCACCTTCGAGAAACAGAAATCTAGGATGGAGTGAGCTTGGAGCTTCGGGAGTGAGGAGGGGCAGGCTCTGAGATGAAAGCGAGCAGAGGGGGATCAGCTAACCCCACCCTAGGAGACTTAATCCACCGCAAGGGGGAGCTCCTCGAGGTTCTGAAACAGGGAAGTCACAGCTGGTGATTCAGACGTAAGTGGTAACTCTGGTTACTCTGGAGGGAAACTAGTGAGTGGGTGTCTCAGCCCGTTATAGCAAGAGGCGAGGGATATGATCTCCCAAGCCAAACAGGCGCTGCCGAACCAAAGTCCGTGTGTGTCAATCCGCTCTTCCCTCCCAGCTCCCCCTCGCGGAGGCAGAGTGAATCCAGCCCTTTCCGGCCACTTCGGGTAGGTACCGTGTGTATGACTCCCCATTACCTTCTCTTCTTTGGGCAAAGCAACCCTATTTCTTCCAACTCTTCTCCATGTGCAAGATTTTTAATTTCCCTCATCACTCTTACCACTTTCCTGGCTCTGCTTCATTTTCTTCAGGCCTCTCATTACACATAGCGCCCAACAAAGAGCAAAAGACTTCATTTGTGGGTTCATTTTGCATCCCATCTCTGCCCTAGGGAAAGCGTTCTTGCACCGCTCTAAGCCCAAGGACTTTCGTAGTGCGAACGCCTCCACTCCGGGCTGAGACATGGAACAAATGACCTGAGTTTAAGCCGGTTAATGCATCCCACCCCCCGGCTGTGATTGGCCCAGGTGTAGTCACATGACCAACCTCAACCAATGAGATGCAAAGGGACTCAGTCTGCGCATGCGGGTCGGAGATTCTCATCCACTGTCACTGAATTCAACACAAAATATTGAGTCGCAAGCATTTCCAGCAGTCATCTGAAGACAAAGGAAGGTGAGTTTCCCCGAGAAGAGACTCCCTTTCCAGTGAGCAAAGCTGAGAAATAGAATGAGAGAAAGAGAAAGATGAAGGCATGGTATTTGCACACTGGGTCCAGCAATGTCTAAAGTCTAATTCTGGATGATTAAGTTAAATTAATCAATACATTTTCTCTACTCCTGCTGAAGCCAGGTGGGGTCGGGTTTTCGGACACTTGCTATCAAAGGAATCCTAATTGACCAGAGAATGGTGGAGACATCACCTCCCTTGAACAGGGTCCTTAGACCCCATTCGGGGCAGCCTGAAATTGTCACGTCTGTCGGCGGCTGCCCTGTCCTGTCGATGTCTGTTGTTTGAGCATATAGCCAATGAGGGCCCACGCTTTCCTGTTCAGCAATTTCTTTCTCAATTTCTCTCCGAGACATCCTCTGAGGGTTTATGTAAAGCCCTTTTATGAATTTAGTATTTATTAGGCCTCCCTCTTGCACTTGACATGTATCCATTTTTGCCTAAGATGCAAACTCCTGAGAACCCAATATTATGACCCAACTGGGGGGAAAGAGCAAAAAGAACCAATAAAACCTAACAAAGCTAAGACTAATCATTGCCAAAAACACCCATTTGGCTCACTAATGGGCCAAGGGGGAGGGGGCTGTGAGCTTGGAGTGTTTTTCAGCTTTCACACTTGTTCCTGGGATGCCTGGAAAGCTCTCCATAATGCCACACAGCACAGCCAATTTAAGGGGCCTCCGAGAGTCATGTCTGTGATGTGGCTTTTGTAGCTTAACTGGCCGAAATTGGAAATCGTGGCCACTCAGGAATGGACCAACTGCCTTGAGGGAAGTAGGAGCCCATAAGCCCAGACCTCAACCTGCTGACCAAAAAAGAAAGAAAGAAAGAAAGAAAGAAAGAAAGAAAGAAAGAAAGAAAGAAAGAAAAAAAAGAAAAGGAAATCCAGCTCTTTGACTTTAGGGCTTGGGTTGGGAGACAGGAGTGGTGCCAGTGCCTAGCTTACAGTATCCCAGATGGAAGAGCCAGAAGGACTCTCTGGGGGGCTGCTAGTCCTACTGTGGAAACGGAGCTCTAGCGAGGGGCAGAAACTTTGCCCAAGGGGATCCGGCAAGGTAGTGACTGAGTGATCCCAAGTTAGAGCCAAGGTCTTCTGTTACGTAACTCACTGAGATAGCAGAGTGGTTAAAAGTCGTTACAGACACCATCCGGGACATCTGATTCACTCTGGTTTCCTGCAGCAGGTGAGCTGGGCCATTCTGTGGGTGGGGAGCCTCCCACATTCACACCGGAGACCCTGAAGACACAGTCCTAGAGATGAGATAAAGGCCGGACAATGTACTTCTGGATCAGGAGGCAGGAGAGCAGCCTTCCAATCCCGACATCCTCCCTGGCTGGGAAGCTCAGAGCAAACACATCATCTCAACACTTACCTTTTCCATCTGCAAAGTGTGCATAAGCCACAGCTCTCTCGTGCGTTGGGGGCTGCTTTACCACTTTATATTATGAGCGCCTTTAACCGTTACGCCAGTTCTGCAATGTCTTTGCTTTTCTCTCCAATCCAAAGATGAAGAAACTGAGGTACGGGCAAGTTAGGAAATTGGGCCAAGACAGCGCAATTCAAACCCAGGCAGTCTGGCTCTAGAACCCACTTTTAGCTTCTATGGCAATTTCCAAATGATAATAATAATTAATGGTGAAATAAAATTGGTAAATAATAAAATAGAAATAGCAATAATTAAATTATATACCCCTCACAGGCTTCTTACGAAGATTCAGTGGAATGACGTAAGTGTATCAACCACATCTTTCATTTTCTGTTTCATTCTGATGTTGTGACGTCTGGGGCCTTGCGAACCTTGGGGGAATTGCCCATCTCAGGGTTAGCCAATTCCTAGAGACAGTAAACAGCTCATTGGGGGGCATGCTTTTCAAATATAGACAGTCCACCCAGAGCCCACACCCCAACCACCTCCTTTGTTGGGCTGTCACATTCCAGATCACGATCCTCCTGCCCTAATCACGCCAGGGTTCGGTGGTAGACAAGCAGGGAGAGTCCCTAAACCCCAGAGTCTGCTGAAGTCATTCAAACAGGCACAGCCGAAGCCTGCTTACCCTGCCTCACCTGTTCTGCCCCATGGAAAGCACAATAAAGGCTCTTGCTCCCCTCTCCCCGTGCCTCCTGACCGACGCTGGTGCCGCCCTGTATGGCCCCTGGGGTGTAGTGTGCCCCCTTTCTCTCGGGGACTGTGAGCAACAGACTTTTCAATTGAAGTCCTCTCCTGATCTGTTGGCCTTATCATACCTCAAATTTTCTATTATTACACTCTATTTTAAAACAAGTGAAAGCCCTTTGCGCAATATAATGCCGAACAAATGTAAGTTACTATCCCCCTACATGTAGAGAGTATTATGTATTGAAGGTTTACCAACTTGTGCCTGGCATTTTACATATATAATTGTATCCGATCACCGCTATCCTTATCGTGAAAACTGGGAGCTACTATCCCCACTTTACAGATAGGAAAACTGAGACTCAAAAGACTTGAGCAGTTTGGTTGTGTCACCCAGAGAGTAGATGGCAGCTTCTGGGCTCGACTGCCGATTTATCTGATTTTAAAGTTTTTGTTCCCTGCTCCATCCAAGAGGGGCCTGGAGCCTCACGCCGGAGGAGCCACATGAACAGCAAACAGGCTTCAAAAGAGAAGACTTTCTGCTCCTTCTCTACTCCCCCTCCCCCCAGATAGACTTCTCTTTCTGTTGCATCTCAGGGAGACTTTCTACGTAAGAAATTTTTGCCTCATGCCAGCCTTGGCCTCCTCATGGATGAATTCATTCTCCAGCACATTTGCAGAACCGAGGGAACACCTGGCTTTTACATAACACGTGCTTTAGTTTCACCTTGGCCTGGATCAGTATTTCCACTTGTTCCAAACAGGCTGTTCATCCTGCCTCGCCATCCCTACAGCCTGCTATCCCCCCGCCCCCTTCACCGCGGTTCCCCTGGCATTAGGCTTGGGATGTACCATTGGGCAACGGCCTGGCTATGAGAGAGGCACTCCCACATTCCAGCTCCCTGGAAACTCCATCATGGTAGATGGATACTTCCTTTGGTGCGAGAAGATATTCTCATGAGAACTCTTAAGAATGAACACTTTCGGGGAGAAGGCGTGTGTTGCCATCTAGCAGAAAGGGGCTGGAAGAATAGGTTGGGCAGGGACAAAAAGGGCTCAGGTTTCTGGAAAAGGAGAATGAGCTGCCATGTGGGGTCACCCAAAAAATCTCCCGTCACATGGTGGAAGATAATACCAAGCACGCATCGGTGTTCTTGTTGCTCTGCCCCGTGTGTGTGGTCTCAGCAGCGACCTCTTTCTCTTGGAGAGCCACTCCTTCTCTGTTCTCAATGCCTGTAGATTCAGTGGGTCAACACCAGCCCCCTCCCACCCCCTCGTGCCAGAACGGACCAGCTGGATTGCTACAACTTCTTCAAGGGTTGGGCGCATAACCAATTCAAGTGAATAAGCATCAACCCTGGAATTTCAAATGGAGTCATTGGGGAAGAGGTGCCTTTTCCTTCGGGGTGGCTCAGATGGTAGGAAGTGGGTGTAGAGTTGCTGGTGGCCATGTTGGCACCACGCAGGGATAGCTTGCTTGAGAACAAAGCCAGTGACAAGAGAAGCAGAGATGAGGTAGGGATATGGTCATCTGATGGGTTTCAACACCCAGATCAAGCTGAGCCTTAACGTAGATCCCCTGTTTGACTCTCAGTTGTGTGAGCCGTTACTGTGTCTTTTGTTCCGGATTGGGTCCTGTCTCTTGTGTCCATGCTAGTCCCCCTCTGAGCTGCACAGGGTGGACCCCATATTTGCTCCAGCCACATTGCCCTTATTATCCCTTTTTTGACTGTTCCAATCTTGTCTCTTGAAGTTACCTTTATTGAGAAGATCCTCCTCCCCTCCCGGTTTGCCTGGATGGCTTCTATTTGATCTCTGAATTGTAGCTCGGACATCATGCCCCCCACACCCAGGCAGGCCCTCTTACCACACAATTCACATTCTCTCTTTTTTTTTTTTTAAGATTTTATTTATTTATTTGTCAGAGATAGAGACAGCCAGCGAGAGAGGGAACACAAGCAGGAGTGGGAGAGGAAGAAGCAGGCTCATAGCGGAGGAGCCCGATGTGGGGCTCGATCCCAGAACGCCAGGATCACGCCCCGAGCCGAAGGCAGACGCCCAACCGCTGTGCCACGCAGGCACCCCACACATTTCACATACTCTTAAGCTTTCCTTCAGAGCGCTTAGCACAGTTTGCAATAATGCATTTATTTTGGTAATTCTCTGTCCACTTGCCTGTTGGCAACCCCATGAGAGCAAAGGTTCTGTCTGTTTTGCTCTGCAGTACTTCCCCAACACCCAGCATAGCGCCTGACGCACAGTGTGTACGTGATAAAACTTTGCTGAATAACTATATACGTGAAATAAGTATCGTATTCCTCTGTGGACACCACGTGGTAAGAGAGACACTGACTTTTTGGAGTGAGGCCTGGGGAGACAAGCCAGTGGGGGTCTCATCTGTTAAGTCTCAATAGAAGAAGTGGGCTTAGAGGAAGGGGGGTCATGTGAGTGGAGGGAAGAGTCTTCTCTTTCTCTACGGGTTAGGTCCGCAGACAATGGGAGATAGTATCAAGGAGGCAGGTACTGACTCTGTATGAGGAAAAACTAGCTAAGAGCCAAGATGAGAATTTTGAAGATAGATTTTATACAATTTTATGTATTTATTGAAGTTTCCATAAAGACAGTTTGACTGGGTCCTATGGGTTTTTAGCTGTATGTGCAAATCCTAGAATCACAAGCATAGATTTTAGTTTCATGGAACCATAGGATTAAGGAGGATCATAGAGATACAACTTCGTACCCTTCTTCTCCCTATGGCATGACCCTTCAGCAGTGGTGTTCTGCTGGAACAGTCCCCTACGATGAGGAACTCCGCACCTTACACCCCTGCCCATAGTACAGGTCTGCCAGTGTGCTTCCGCCTCTGTTCTTCCTTTATGCTCCTTGAGCAGGGGGACTTTTGGTTAATGTTTGGACTGTGACTTCAGAGCCTTCCCGTTGGTCTTTGCATGGCCAGCAAGCCAGAGGGTGTCAATATTTGCCTTATAACTAATACTGCTCAGAAATAAGATTTTCGTGAGAGACTTCTTGTTGCTGATAAAGATGGACCTGTTGGCAAACTAGCTAATATCTTGGCTTCTACTATCCCTTTACTGCCTCCACACAAATGACTCCAGTGAGATAAATTACTTTTCTGCCAATATAAACATGACTGCAGTCAATACAGTCAGCGAATAACATCATTTTCAGAAGAAAAGAAAATACCGATATTAAACACATTTATATTGACACGAAGCCAGGTTGGTCTGAGGCATGTGTGAGTGCACGCACAGTCCTCAGGAAAAGGACCTCAGAGCTGTGTGTCAGCATGGCCGAGGACACGCCTTCTCCTCTACCCCGGATGCAGGCTCTGGAGAGAACAGAGTGAGAATCATGCCAAGGAGAGTTAGATTTTTTACAAAAATGTTCTTCAAGAGCTCAGATCTCCTTTGGTTGGAGGTTTGTGTTCTTTTTTTTTTTTTTTTTTAAGATTTTATTTATTTATGTTTCAGAGAGAGCACAAGCAGGGGGAAGCTACAGGCAGAGAGAGAAGCAGGCTTCCCGCTGAACAGGAAGCCCAATGTAGGACTCGATCCCAGGACTCTGGGATCATGACCTGAGCCAAAGGCAGATGCTTAATCGCCTGAGCCCCCCAGGTGCCCCTGAGTCCCCTGTTCTTTCCTTGGGCTGAGCAGCTTGTTGCTGATTGTTCTGCTTCTCTGGATTTGATATAAGTCATCTGCTAAGAGAGAATAATACCCACCCCCTCCTCCTTCACTGAAACACCCTCTAAATGATGCTGTAAAGATCTGATGACAAAACTGAAACAGCCTTAGAAGTCCTAATGCCTTCGACATGTACAGGGTGGTCTTTCCACCCCGGTTGCCCCTTGCCTCCTTCACTCTCATTTTTTTTTAAAGATTTATTTACTTATTTTAGAGATAGAGGACATGTGTGGGGGGAGGGGCATAGAGGGAGGGAGAGAGAGAAGCAGACTTCCCACTGAGCGTGGATCCCAGGACCCTGAGATCATGACCTGAGCCTAAATCAAGAGTTGGATGCTTAACGCACCGAGCCACCCAGGCACCCCGTCCACTCTCACTTTATAACAGTAGTGGGGATGGAGGGTTTCCCCAACTTAAACTTGTCATCAGCTCCTGGGGAGTAAATTTGGCCAAAGCCAAAGCTCAGGGGAGAGTAGCTGGAAGAATGGAGAATAATAATAGCAACATCAACAGTATTAAATATTTATTGAACACTCATTATGGATTGGCCCTGGGTTAAACATTTTACATCAATTATTTAATTCTTGCAACAGTTATGTTCGGATGGTCCCTAACTTACAATAGTTCGCCTTACAATTTTTCGACTTTACAGTGGTGTGAAAGCGATACACATTTGGTAACAACGGTACTTGGAATTTTGACTTTCGAGCTTCTCCCTGGGCTAGGGATATGCAAACAGCTGTCTGCGAGTGCTGGGCAGTGGCAGCTCCCCTTCAGCCACGTGGTCACTGGGGTAACCGACTGATACTCTTACCACCATTCTGTTTTCCACGTTCGGAACAGTACGCAATAAATTACATGAGACAGTCAACACTATATTATAAAATAAGCTTTGCGTGAGATGATTTTGCCCAACTGTAGGCTAACATAGCATTCTGAGCATGTTTGAGCTAGGCTAGGCCAAGCTGTGATGTTCCCTAGTTTAGGTGTATTAAATGCATGTTTGACTTACAATATTTTCCATTTATGACGGTTTCATCTGGACATAACCCCATCGTAAGTTGAGGGAGATCTGTACTATTATAATCCCTATTTTACAGATGAGTAAACACGGACTGCAGTGAGGATAAAAAAGTGGAGAATGCTCTTTGAGAAAAAATGGACAGGAAAGGCCTCCCTGAGGAAGTGATGTTTGAGCCAAGAAGTAACCAGACAGGAAGGAGCAAACCCTGTGCAAATCTGAGAGAGAATGTTCTGGGCAGAAGGGAGAGCATGTACAAAGGCCTTGAAGCAGGCTCTTGCTCAGTGTGTTTGACAAACAGCAGAAGGCCAGTTTGTCTGCCGAGTTGTGGGCTGGGGGAAGAGGTGTAGGCAGGGGCTAGGCCAGAGAGGTAGGCAGGGTGAGGGTGTTGGGGCCCTCGAGGACGGTGGCAAGAAGTTTGAGTCTTACTGTAGGTGGGACAACTAAATAACAAAAAAGATCCAAAGTGCCTTGTGTGCTTCAAAATTCATTTAATGGGTGTGGCTGTTATAGTCATTCATTCATTCATTCATTCAACACTCCCCCGACCCTACCCCCGTGCTAGTCCCTGTCCAGAGTGCTTTATTCAAAGCATTTGGATTCAAAACACTTCAAGCTGGATTTCCTGGAAATCCGGATGAACTATTAATGGACCAACCCTGTCCTCCAAGGACTCGTGAACTAAGAACTGAGCAGGTGGGAGAAGCCCAGAATAAGGCAATCCCCAGGAACCCCTCCTCCTGATGCCTCCCCAAATTACCAAGACATTAAAGGAAGACCTGCTCCCTGGGTATGGGGAGAGTTGTAATGGGCCATTGCAAGATGAGCCATGACTGCTTTGACGATGGGCTTGGAGCAGTTCCAGGGAGAAAGGCTTATCTCTAATCATCCAGAGATTTCCTCTTGGAATTTAGTGTAGCCTGGAAGGAAATCACATTAAATACTCTTCTCCAGCACAAAAGGGGATGCACAACAGTGAATTTACAGACATCCTAAGCAGAGACCCGAGGATTTGTACGGCTCCACATTGGTTTGCAAGCCTCAAGTCTAGAATCTCCCTACAAATGTACGTAAGAAATAAAGCAAAAAGACATGTCAGAGGCATAAAGTAATCACAGCTGATGAGTCCAAGCAGTGTTCAAGCTAGGGAGGATTTATCGGACAGCCACCTGAACCTGGAATCTTCTAGACTTAACAAGCAGGGGAGAAAAGTGTTTTCATTATCCTTGGCTTAAGACTTTGTAAGTTTGCCAATTGAATGGATTTAATTGTTTTTCACTGTTGCTTTGGCTTTAGTTTTCTTGATTATAAATACAGTTAAGCATTTTTTTTAAAGGAGGAGGGCTATGTATCTGTAAAAAATGACTTTAAGCATTGATTATAGCAACATTAAACAGATCATCTTTTGTTCGTTCTTGTAGCCTTTGACGTGAAATTTTCTCTTCTTTCTGGACATACATGAGGTAAGGTATGTTACCAAAAGTAATACCGGTTAGCCAAATACATGCCTGATAAGGTTATTGTTTGTCTCTCAGGTGTTAATTCCTTCAAGGAATAGGTATGGGATACCACCTCTATTAGTAAGGTAGTTAATGCTGGCTCCTGTGACAGAAGCCTCTCGAATCTCAGTGCTGAACATAGTAAGAGGTTATTTCTCACTCGCGCAAAGTCTTGTGTGGGTCTCCGGCACAGTTATTCTCCAGGTGGCCACAAAGGGCTCCAGGCCACTCCTGTCCTGTAGCTATGTTGTTAGAACAAGGAGCTTCCCCGCTGTGGTGGCCGGGGAAGAGAGAGCAGAGGGATTGCGTGGGATAATTTTAAGGGCTTACCTTGGAAGTGACTTGCGTCTTTTTTACCCACATTCTATCAGCCTGAATCCAGGTACACGACCCCACCTAGGGGAGTCTGGGAAAGGTAGAGGAGCAGGCACGTGGACAGATGGTAGCACACACGGCTTCTGTCACATGCTTATGCATCAGGCCCTGTGATTGTTAATGAGAAGGATAAGGGGAAACTGAGACATGGACCCACGCATCAACTCACAGTCTAATTGGCAATAAAGGACATACAGAGTTATGCCCTAAGGCAGTGTATGATTGCCACCTAATGAGAATTATTGATTGGGTACTGCAGATCTCTCCACACTTGAAATGGCAGTCTAGAGAAAACAACAAGACGCAACCGTGAAGGCCAGAGAGCGTGAGAAAGCACACTAGCAGGAGACAGACACATGTGAAGGGACAAGTGGCTGGAGATAAATCTGGAAATTTAATTGAGGGTCAGATCAGAGGAAAGCTAAGGAATTTCAGAAGTCATTGACTATTTTTGAGAAAGGAAAGGAAAGATTAAGTGAAGGAACCAATTTGATGAGCACCAAGTCAACCCAAATAAGGAAAGTATAGAATCAGTTTGTGTCTTGGTTTCTTTATCTGTAACATGGGCCTAGTGATATTTATTTGTTATGCTTACTGAGGGGATTAAATGAATAATACCTGTGAAGTGCGTGCTTATATGTATTTACACTAATACATGCAATAGTGCTGACATAGTAAAGCAGCTCACATTAATACCAGGTGAGACATATGTAGTCCTGGTTTGCTAACACCTCTAAGGGATACAGTCAGAACTTAAAGGACAGTTCTGACCAGGCCGCTAAAGAGATTGCCCAAATGGGTTGACGACCAGGGTGAAATGAGCAAAATATCCACCATGGGAGAGAAATGATTTTCTGGAAGCCCCAATATTTCAGGAAGGCCACATTCCCCTCCATGCACCCTCTTGCTTTCAGAGAAAGAGTATATCCAGGCATATTCCAGAGGACATTGAGGAACTGTCCAAAGAGCCTTGGCAAAACCACGTGGCAGTTAAGAGAGTTAGTGCTGGCCTCGGATGGTCAGGGGAGAATTCTTCCTCTGTCATTTACAAGCCAGATGACCTTATACATTTTTTTTAAAGATTTTATTTATTTACTTATTTAAGGGGGGGCAGGAGGAGCAGAGAGGGGATTGAAGGGGAGAAAGTGGGGGGAAGGGAGGGGGAAAGAATCTCAAGCAGAGTCCACACTGCACGCGGAGTCCGACACAAGGCTAGATCTATGACCCAGAGATCATGACCTGAGCCAAAACCAAGACTCGGACGCTTAACGGACTGAGCCACCCAGGTGCTCCCTTGTACAGCTTATTTAAAACCTCTTTAAATCCCAGTTCCCACAGGTGTAAAGTGACGATACTATTTCCTTCATGGGGTTGTTGCATGTTTCAAAAATACAGTATGTGGATGGCATTTAGCCATTAGCCTGGTACCTACTTTTCACTAAATCTTCAAAAATACTGGTTTTTACTTGCTATTATTAGTTAGAAGACATAAAGACAAATAAAAACTAAATTCTGTAGCCAAGAGTCAACACAAATTCAAATATCTGAATATTTGAAAACGATTCAAGTAACTTGTGGGTTTATATCCATTTCTATTTGGATGTTTAGGAAAGTTGGAGCATAAACCCAGAGAAGGCACTACATCTGGCCAGTTATTTGTCTTCCCCTAAAGGGAACCGTTAAACATATTGCTGACTTAGGGGATAACTTACCTAAATCCACGTCAGCAAAAAATCCTACAGTTGAGCTTTGACCGTGGTCAAGTCCCATTGTGACCCAGCAAAATCCTGGGTCTTGTCCCCTTGGAGGGAACACAGCTAGCTCTGTTCATTCCAAAAGGGGCTCTGTAGAGCATTCGAAGGCACTGGAGGATGATTCTTCTACCTTTCCAAAGCTACTATCCCTGGATCCCTAAACAGGGCTGGCTTCTGCACCCAGGTGCGAACGGTGGCCCTCTCCTGACTTTGCCCCTCTCCAGAGCAGCCCTGCTCAGGCATATGGTCTTTCCTCTTCTCTCCAAAGGTAGAGATTGTAGTTTAGGACTTTACCTTCCTAGCCAAAACCCATGGAGCCAAGTGGGTTAAAAGAGTCACCACCGTCCTCACTGTATCCCACTGAATTTTCCAGAATCAGTCTCTCTACTTAAAACAACTTCCTTCTCCTTCACCCCAAACCAAACCAAACCAAACCAAACCAAACCAAAACAACAACAACAACAACAACAACAAACCCAGAAGTCGCTGTTCTAGTGAGGAAAATAGTTGCATGTAATTCCATAAGCAGCTGAACTCTGAATCTAGTTTGAACTCAGTGGCCCCTACGGCAGCCCATTCTCGATGATGTGAAGAAGGATGAATTCAGGGAGATTAAAGGAGGAAGACTGTGGAAAAGCTAAAATCACTGTGCACAATTTATCTCCACAAACATGTATTGATGCCTACTGTGTTCCAGGCCCCGTTTTGGGCAGGGGGGATGAATAAAGTCCTGTCCATGGCCTCAAAGAGTATCAGTGGGGGAGAGAGAAGATTAAACCCATCAACAGAAGGACCACAGAACAGGGTAAGTACCAAAGTCAAAGCAATCATCATGTGAGGCAGCACAGAGGAGCTGGCAAACGTGTCAGGAAAAGTCTCCTGGGGGACATGACCCTGAAGCTGGGTTTCTAAGGCAGGAGTTTATCCCCAGGTGTAGAGATGCAGAGAGAAGTGAATCAAGGGGAAGAAGTCTTCTAGGATCTTGGTGGTCAGAGTGACGAGCATCATCATAATCACCTGCGCAATTTCAAGACCCGTCCCAGATCTGCTGACATCTCAACAAGATCCTTATGGGATTCACAGACACTGTAATACCTCTGAACAGTCAGAGCAAGGAAGGAAGGACAGAAATCTGTCTGCTCAGGGAATTAAAAGAAGCTTAGATCAACCAGGGAACCTACAAAAGGCCGAAGTAGATGAGGCCAGAGAAGCAGACCCCACACCCACACCACATTTGCAAAGAAGACCAGACCCTTCTTAACCCAAGGTCCTCCACTTAGAACCCCAGACCTGTCCAATAGCAGTAGAAACTCAAACCGCAGCCAAGTGAGGGACACTGGCAGCTTGGCCCTGGCATCTGTCCCACCTGAGACCAGAACTAACCTCCATTTGCATCTCCTCCTCCAGGCATGGGTCCATTAGAGCCAATTCAGCTGTCTTCTGCGCACATCACCAGGCCTCTGTGATGAAAATGCATACAGACCAATCACTCAGGCTTATTTCAATGAATCCTAATTGCCTGTTGGGATTCCTTGCCTACAACTAAGATGTCGTGAGCCACTGGCATGACTTCATCATGGTTCTCAGAATTCCCATGGATGCTGCAGGCTTCTGTGCATGATGATAAGTGTAAAGATGTGTGTGCAACCGTGCACTTTCATCTCTGCAGCATACACACTGAATAGTTCTCAGCCCATCACTTCCTCCCTCCAGCCTGTGGTCTCCCCTCTGGGAATAAAGGGGGATCTACCAGACAGATTGGAGACACAGACACTGGTAAGGATCCAGGATCTTCATTCAAAGAATCTATGGACAACTGCTTGCTCTTTTGGGTCTCTTTCCCCTCATCTCTTGGCACACTCATGGAGCTGTTTCCCTCAACCCTTAATGCATTCTGTCCTTATCCTCAAATGCTACATGCTCCTTCACATGGTTTTGCATATGCTGTTCCCTCCACTTGGCATGCCCTTCCCACCTTCTGTCTGCCTGAAGAACTCTCAGCTCAAGCTCTGCTCCTCCTAAAATCTGCTGTGAAACTCCTGGGCAGAGTAAGTGGGGCTCTCCTCTCCCTATCAATAGTCCACAATCCAGGCCTTTACTCGAACCTCTCATGTTGAACTGAGGCTGGGGTCTGGAGGACTCCTCCAGGGCAAGATTTATATAACCTACTTTCATCTGTTCCCTAGCACCAAGCACATTTCTTAGTAGAGAGTAGATATCTAATAAATGCATGGAGAAAATTCTACTTTACTGGGGCTGAGAACACACAGTTTTGTGAATAAGTTTAGTGGAACAAGAAGGTTCGTTTTTATTAAATCTGCACCATGATGTAAGAATACAAGGCAAGTCCACAGTGCCCCAATCTTTCCTCAGTGCTGCCTGAACACCCACAAGTAAAAAGCAGAGGAAAGATGTGAATTGAAATATTGGGAGGTGGGAAGAAAGAAAACTAAGAGAATGTGGCCATTTTGCAAAGGCTGGTCCAGCAGAGATGAGCAATGTCTTCCCCAGGACAATTCTGAGCCTCAGAGGCACCTTGAGCCAGTCCAATTTACTGAGCTTTTGTGTCTCTTTCTGAGCCAGACTGGACCTTGTTAAGGAGCAAGGAGCAAGGGGACATGAAGGAGGCGCTTCAACACCCAGGAGGAGCAAGTTTCAGCTCCAGCTGCAGCTCCCATGACCAGTGGCGTGAGGTCACACTTGGAGTGCTGGGGTACAAGGGGAACAGCCCCATGACGGGGGAGCTACTTTGCATCCCTATACTCGGAGCAGATCATTTACATCAAATTGTGGCAGGAGGGTTCAAGTGACCGAGGGAAAAGCAGGTTAAGAACACGGGTAGCCACAAGCAGTTAGGCATCTAATCTTGATTTGGGCTCAGGTCATGATCTCAGGGTCGTGAGATAGAGCCCCATGTGGGGCTCCACGCTCAGCAGGGAGCCTGCTTGAGATTTTCTCTCTCTCCCTCTCTCTCTGCCCCTCCTTTCCACTCTCTCTTTTAAATAAAAATAAATAAATAAATAAATAAATAAATAAATAAATAAATAAATCTGAAGAAGAAGAAGAAGGAGGAGGAGGAGGAGGGGAGGAGGAGGAGGAGGAGGAGGAGGAGGAGGAGGAGGGGGAGGAGGAGGAGGAGGAGGAGAAGGAGGAGAAAGAGGAGGAAGAAGAAGAAGGGGAAGAGGAAGAAGAGGAAAAGGAAGAAGAGGAAGATGACGATGACGACAGGTAGCCAGATAAGCTGGGGTTATATCTGGACTCTACCACAGACCAGCCATGTGACCTTAAGGAAGGTTCTTGATTTTGCTGAAGCTCAACTTTCTCATCTTATAAAGTTGAGGTATTTGCAGTAGTTCCCTCATGGGGCTGGTTGGGAGGACCCTCTGTAGTGCTTAGCACAGTGCTGAGTACACCATGTGCACTCAAATAATTGGGGCCTCTTATCCTACCTTCCCACCTGACAGTCATTACTGCCAGAAACAGAACAGGGTGCCTATCAGGGCTCAGGGGCTCCAGGCTGTTGTGGTGAGGGTCAATCCCAAGCAGAATAAGGACTACAATCACACTCTGAGTAAAGACCTTCCCTCTCACAGTGCTCTCCAATGGGTCTTCACAGAATCTCGGAGAAGCAAGAGCCCCAGTTCAAACGTGTGGCCAGATGCCCTGGTTGTAAGCCCTTGCTGTGCCATGGGAGCTTAAAGAAGAAATGAGGCCTCTTTGGGCCCCATTTCCCCCCTTTTATAAAACGGTGCCATTCACAATTATCCCACAAGGACTGAATAAAGCAATACAATGATTCAGGCAAGAGTGCTTTATAAACTGTAGAGCTTGGGATGATATTATCACAGTTCTCCTTGGTAGAGCGGCCACACTGCTCTTAGGATTCGTATTGTCCTGGACTTGGGGGGAAGGCAGAAGGTTCTGGTGTTTTTTCCACTTCCTACTGGGGGGGGGGTGTTGAAGTCTAGCTGGCTTCTCTTGGATAGCAACCTCATCGGGGCTTCAACAATTCATCCATTCAACACATGTTATTTTGGGGCTTCCAATTTGCCAGGTGTTCTGCATGCTGGGAATACATTGATGAATGCTGCATACAACCAGTATGGATTATTTTCACTGTGCTGTGGGCCTCCGGGGTCCAAGCAGCCCATGCCATGCTGCTGGAACATGACATCACAGTCTACAAAAGATGAGACAACTCCAGCCCAGAAAGGTTGAATAGCTCAGTGCATTACTTAAGATACCACAGTAAGTTGGTAGATGAGGAGTTGTGCTTGGATTCCAAAGCTTCACAATACTGAAGTAAAATGGTGTATTAACAATTTAATGTAATGTGGTAACCTATTGAGAAATTACCCCTTGCTTGGTTTTGACCATTTGAGATTCTTTTGGAGAAAACAAAGGAAAGAAACTTCCAGCCTCTCTCACCATCCCATGATTGACAGGGCTTTGGTCCTGATGGGGAGGAGTGACAAAGTCCTGTGAATCCCTCATTTCCCAGAATGCCATGCAGCTCTTCAAGGGGCAGTAGGCACATGGATGTAGAAGTCTGCAAACACTATAGATCTCTTCTTCCACTGTGGGTGCTTGGGGAACATCAAATAGAATTATTGCTGATAGAAAAGTCACCTTTTTATTGAGTGCTAGAGAGGACTAACATCCTAGTTGTTAATAACATTAACTTCTGGGGCTTTCAGAGTATCCCTACAAACCTATTCAAGTCACCCTGCTACTTAAAGCACCCCCTGGGCAGCTTAGAACTGGCACATTGTCACTTCTGCCTCATCCAGAATAAGATGTGACTGAGCCCAATGTCAAGGTGGAAACATGCTCTACATCTGTGGTGGGAGGAACTGGCAACTTCACTTGGTAAAGGGAATGCATACAGGGAAGGATGAATAATCGAAGACAATGATGCAATTTCCCAAGAAGGAGAGACTAGGGAGAGGCCAGCCCCTGAAGCAAATGTGTGGGGGCCACAACAGGACTGCAAGGTGGCTGGTGAGACTGGAGAGGAAGGTCCTTGGGTGGAGCATATGAAGAAAGGCTTGGGGAGACTGGTCACTGATGGCAGCCAGATTTACATACGTCAGATCAATCCGATGACTTTCCTTTGCACTTGGAATCAATCCCAAAGGCACTAACCTGGAGCATCTTGTAATGCTATGAAGTAAGGAAGTACTAAACAAAACAAAACCCAAAAAACAAACAACAAGAAAAGCCACTATAATAAGAGTATGTCAGAGAGACCCAGGAACCAATGGGAAGAGCCCCAATGGCTAAATCTGGAACAAGTCAAGCAGCAAAATAAATAAAGTAGTACTGGACTATAATTCATATATATAAAATAAATATCCAGACTGATATAAATACAAGATTAAATAAATAAGAGAATAGACAAATCTCCCATGCAGAAAAAACCCAAAGCTCTTGACTAATCTACATGTCCCCATGTGATGTATCCCTGGCCTGCCTCCCCAATATCATCCCTTTATCCACGTATTCTAGCTATACTGCATTTCCTGGGAGTGTGGCACCTGTTATTCTGCCTCCAATTCTTCATACAGTTGACTGCCGCTTGGCACTTAGGTCAAATGTCACCTCCACAGAGGAGTCTTCCCTGATCGCCCCAACCATTCCCTCTTCCTTTGCCACCTCATTTCCCTCACAGTGCTTGGTATTTCAAACATGATCTTATTTATTTTTTATTAACCGGTTTATTTGTGTCCTCCTCTAGGTTACAAAATAAGCCATGGAAACAGTCACCTTGTCTGTGTTCTTTACCACTGTGTCCCTGATGCCAGGCACATGGTAGGTGCCAAGTAAGTATTCATGGAATAAATGGGTGAGTAAATGACTGCTTACTGACCTCCATATTCGTGAAGCCAGGCACAGTGCCTAGTGTGGAATAAGGATGAATGCTGTTTGTTTTGTGGATGTGTGCATGGATCAACACACAAGTAAATGAGGAGATTGATGAATGAGCAAGGAAAATAAGGACCAAGCATGAATAAGCGAGTAAGCTATGTCTGTAAGATCTTGGGCTGCCCCCACGTAGCACATCAGTAGTGAGTGCATTAGTCCAGGCTAATTCTGCAGAGTTGACCTGCACATTGCACTGAGAGCCACCCTGGTTCAGTTTATGGATCATTTGGACCTCAGCTTTTGGAAATGCCTGTTTGGAGTAGGGAAGGAAGGATGCCCATGAACTTCTCTCTAAACATTTAACGAGGCTCTTGGAACGGATCATTTTGGAGAGGTTGCTCAACTCTATGAGACCCAAGGTATAAACATAGATGGATTTACTTATTGAAATGACTCCCCGCCATATTTTCCCTATGTGGCATAGTGATTAAAACTCATAAATTACCATTAAGTGTGAAGTGAGCAAACATCGAACCTGCGAGTATCTCCTCTATCCCAGCAGTGGGTCTCGGGAGCCCTCAGGAAGGTGTGATGGTCTGTAGCAAGGCACTTTAACTGGAAGTCCAGAAGCCACATCAGGAAAGAACCTCAAAGGCCTCCTGGTCCCCAGACACCGAGCGAATGAGTGCATAGCCTCTGGAATCTGCTGCTGGAGGGGAAGATCCAAGAGGATGAGGGGCCCAGGACACCTCACCATCAGGTGAAGAATTCTCTCAGGTTCTGTGGCTACTGTGTGTACAGTGTGTTGAGTGTGGAAGGACCACCCCCCAGCCCCCTTGAAGAAGCAAATCTGTAGTGCAATCCTGTTTGGCCCAGTGGAAGGCATCTGGGGACCCTGGAGAAAGGAAAAATGCCTTGCTTCTCCCATGTGGCCCCAGTAGGGCTAGCATGGTGAGTTCTAAACTAGGTCTTGAATCAGCACCTTCCTAAAATTTTTAAAACAAAACTTTCCAGGTCCCAGCCTGGACCAATGAGTCAGGATCTCTCAGGATACGGTTCAAGGAAGCTGTGTTTTTAAAAACTCCCTGAGTACCTTACTTGCCTGCTCCCCATCATCAAAATAGAAGCGAACAAAATGAATGGGGCAATTGTTTCCTGGCTGGATGAAGTGCAGAATCGTGACCGCTGAAAGAAGGGAAACACTTACCAGGAAGATACGGCATCTGTTGCCCAGCATGTTTGCCCAGGAACACTTTTCTAAATGCAGAAAGGAGACCCAAGGAGACTGTGGTGGTCTGATGGAGCTGAGCAGAGTTTAGAGTTGGGCTGCTACAGTGGGTGGAGTTGTGGGGTAAGGTGCTGGAGGGGAGATCTGCCAGAAGGGGATGTGGGCATGTCCCATGGGGCCTTGGGTGTAGCCTGGTCTTTGGAAGCCCAGAGCAGGACTCAGGGAGGCCTAGCAGAGGGCAGCTGCTTAGGGCCTGAGAACAAAATGAGAATGTCAGAGGCAGTGCAGGGCTTGGTGGAGAAGACCTGGTGTGCATCTCAGTGATGACTACAGAACTGCCACGTATTAGGGTAAGACCAAACTCTAGAGCAGGGCTTCTCATCCTCTGCACTCCTGATACTTTGAACAGATAATCCTTTGTTGTGAAGGTTGTGCACTGTAAGATGTTTAGCTGCTCTACCCACGAGATGCCAGTAACACCCACCCCCATTTGTGACAACTCAAAATGCCTCCAGACATTGCAAAATGTCCTCAGGGGGACAAAATCCCCCTCAGGGGAGAACCACTGCCCTAGAGTCAGGGCCACATCTCATAACAAATGAAGAAACTGAAATAAGCCAGTGTTACGCCAGTCCTAACAAAAAATAAAACAAAGCCAAATAGGATCAAGAGGATTCACCAGTAATTTAAACGTCTGCAACAACTCACAGCCCCTAAAGGAAAAATAACATAATCCGGCCTGTCTATATGGCATCATCTACAATATCGAGCATACAATAAACATTACCAGGCAAGCAGAGCAGGAACATGCGACCCATAACCGAGAAATTGGTAGTCAAATAGTTAATGACACTGTGTTGTATATTCAAAAGTTGCCAAGAGAGTACATCTTAAAAGTTCTCGTGATAAGAAAAAGAGTTTGTACCCATGTGAGATTATAGATGTTAACTAAATTTATTGTGGTGATCACTTCACAGTGTATGCCTATATCAAGTCATTTGGCCACACACCTGAACCTTATACAATGTATTATGTCAATTATATCTCAACAAAAATGGGAAAAAGGAAATTGGTAATCAATAGAAACAGATTTTTTTTTTAAGATTTTATTTATTTATTCGACAGAGATAGAGACAGCCAGCCAGAGAGGGAACACAAGCAGGGGGAGTGGGAGAGGAAGAAGCAGGCTCATAGCAGAGGAGCCTGATGTGGGGCTCGATCCCATAACGCCAGGATCACGCTCTGAGCCGAAGGCAGACGCTTAACGACTGTGCCACCCAGGCGCCCCAATAGAAACAGATTCTTAAATGGCACAGGTATTGGAATTAGCAAAAGGCCCCTAACTCAGCTGTTATAAATATGTTCAAAAACTTAAAAAAAAATGGCTCCAATAGGCCACAAAATGCGAATTCCAGCAGAGAAATGGGAACTATGAAAAAGAATCAAATAGAAACGATAAAACTGAAAATTCCGATATTTGTAATGAAAAATTCATTAAACGGGGTTAAAAACAGATTGGAGACTGCAGAATAAAGGATCAGGAAACATGAAGGTCGATCAATAGAAATGATTCAACATGAAAACAGAGAGAAGAGAGGTTTTAAAAAAACCACCGTCACTTTATACAGTCAATTATTTTTAGACAAACGTGTCAAAATTATTCAATGGGGAAAGAAAGTCTTGTCGTCAAATAATATTAAAACAACTGAATAGTGAAACGAGAAAAAAAGAACCCCACACCATATTCAAAAACCAGCTTGAGATGAACCATACATTTGAACATAAAATCTAACATCTGACAGAAGACAAGAGAACATTTTGGGTAAGCCAGGGTGTTTTAAGTAGGATACAAACAGCAAACTATATAACTATCTAAAAATAATAAATTGGGTGTCATCAAAATTGAAATCTTTTGTTCCTCAAAAGATACCATTAAAAAAAAAATGGAATCACCACAGATGAGAGCGACCCTTGTGGTGAGCGTAGTATAAGGTAGAGAGAAGTCGAATCACTACGTTGTACACATGAAACTAATAGAACACTGCATGTCAGCTCTACTCAAATTGCAATTTTAAAAAAATTGATTCAGTGTTCTTGATGCCACGAAGAATATTCATGATTCATAGAAAGAAGTAAAAAATTACCATGAACAGGAATTTGAAAGAAGTTGATCCCAACCCTCATGGAGGACGTTGAGGGGTTCAAGACCTCAGTGGAGGAACTATCAGCAGATGTGGAAACAGCAAGAGAACTAGAATTAGAAGTGGAGCCTGGAGATGGGACTGAATTACTGCAACCTCCTGAAAAACTTCAGTGGATAAGGACTTGCTTCTTACGGATGAACCAAGGAAGTGGTTTCTTCAGATGGAAGGTACTCCTGGTGAAGATGTTGTGAACGTTGTTGGAATGACAACCGAGAATTCAGAATATTACCTGAACTTAGTTGATAAAGCAGCAGCCGGATTTGAGAGGATTGACTCCATTTAAAAAAAAAGTTCTACTGGGGGTAAAGTGCTATCTAACAGCATCACATGCTGCAGAGAAATCATCTGTGAAGGAAGAGTCAACGAAAGTGGCAAACGTCATTGTTGTCTTATTTTAAGAAATTGTCACAGCCACCCCAGCCTTCAGCACCGAGGCAAGACTGTCCACCAGCAAAACAATCGCTACTCGCCGAAAGCTCACATGCTGTTTAGCATCTTTTTAGCAATAAAAATATTATAATTAAGGTACATACACTGTTTTTCAGACACAATACTATTGCACACTTAACAGACGACAGGATGGTGTGAACATAACTTTTATATGCACGGGGAAACCAAAAAACTCATTTGACTCGCTTTATTGAGATATTCGCTTTATTGCAGTGGTCTGGAACCGGATCTGCAGTATCTTTGAGGTATGCCTGTATGGCGAATCGATTTTTGATAACGCTATCAGGGCAATTTCGTGGAATAAAAGAACTATGTCCATAAGTGGTACTGGCACAAATAGATAACTGCACGGGGACAGATTAACTTTAACCTCCACATTATACCAGACAAAAATTCAATTTGTACTAGATCAAAGACATAAATGTAAATGCCCAAACTGTACAGCTCTAAGCTTCTAGGAGAAAACGTACGAGAAAATCCTCATGGCTTGAAGTAGGCAAAGATTTCTTAGAGAAGGCCTTCTACGCACGAACCATGAAAAGTTGGTAAACTGGGCTTCACCAAAATTTTAAATGTCTGTTTATTAAAAGACACCATTAAGAGAAAGAAGAGACAAACCACATACTGGGAAAAGGTATTGGTATCTCTGACATATATCTGACAAAAGGCTTTAGTACATCTGTACCTACTATGTATTTATGTCTATCTATCTATCTATCTATCATCTATCTATCTATCTATCATCTATCTATCATCTATCTATCTATCATCTATCTATCATCTATCTATCTATCACTTCTATCTATCATCTATCTATCATCTATCATCTATCTATCTATCTATCTATCTATCTATCTATCTATCTATCATCTATTATCTATCATCTCCTACAATTCAATAATTAAAAGAAATATAATACCCAAAAAGATGAACCAAAACTTGAAAAGACACTTCATAAAAACATATATTTGAATAACAAATAAGCTTATGAAAACCATGTGTCATCAGGGCAATTCAAGTTACAACCCTAATAAGATTTTACTTTATACCCACTAAAATACCTGTCATCACAAAATGTTGAGAACAATGTGAAGCATTGGAAGCTGTCATACTTTGCTGGTGGGTGTGCCAAAGATCACAAGCGTTTCGGGAAAGTCTTTGGCAATTTCTCATGAAATTAACTGCATACCTACTCTTTGACCCAGCAATTCGGCTCTAATGCTAGCTTCATTGCTAATGGAGGAGACAGTGAACAAAGAGGTAACCAAATGAAGACACACGGTAATTTGAGATTGTAGATGTGATCTGATAGGGCTTTAACCTGCTTAGCGAGGCTGTGGTGGGGTGGCTGCTGTTATTTTTATCAGTCCGTGAGATCCTTGAAGGAGAGATGGTTCTGAATCATTTCTAGCCCCCAGCACAATGCCCGAGGACATTCAAAATGTGTTTTACTGAGTGGCTGAGTTGGAATGAGTGAATGAACTAAAGGAATGAATGGAAATTGATGAACCCCAATCCACAATTAAAAGAAGGCAATTAAGCCCCAACTCATGAAATACTAATAATGTGAACAGGCACTTAGAGAAGGCACTTAGTGAAGAAGACTGAAGATACCTGGGAAGGCTTCCTGGAGGAGGCAAATTCTGAACTGGTTTTCTCAAGAAGGTTCAGAAGTCAGTGGGTGAATAAGAGAACTGGACTGGGCTGGAGGGGAAGACTCAGACGAGGAGAACACTCTGGAGAGAAGCCTGGTTGGAGACGTGCTTCTGTGTTAATAGCCCTGTAAGCAGGTGGCATAGAAGACTCTGCTGATGATAGTTAGGTGGCAAGAAGGGGTTCTTCTCAGCTCTTCTTCCAACATTCCACTGACTCACAAGCTACCAGCACTCAGCGTTGTCGTGCACGGCCCTCTAGGTGGTGGCTTAAGGGCTATTTGCCCCTGTGCCTTCCTCCTCTGGCCCTGGTGGAGTGTCTGACCTACATTAGGCCTCCTCCCCAGCACCCTTGGCTGACCTCCCAGCAAGCAGCTGATGTGGGCCTTGTTCCAGAGGTGATCTGTAACTGCGGCAGGGGTGCAGGAGGAAGTGGGGTGGGACCAGAGCCAACCTGAGCCCTGACCTCAGATTTTAAACTAGCTGCACCCATTTGTTAAGCCCTGGGGAAAAAAAATCCCATTTTTTTAAACTGAGTCAGAAACCTAACCTAGACCATCTTTAAAACATCAATGAACCATCTCAAACTAGAAACTTACATGTTTTTTCTAAATGAAAGACCTAGAATGGTGGTCTTCCAACATTAGTGAAGATCAGCTTCTCCTGGTGGACATGTTTGACCACGGATGGCTGGGCCCCACCCAGAGTTTTCCACTCTGTGGCTCTGGGGCGAGGCCTAAGAACTTGTATTTCTAAGGAATTGCCAAGTGGTACCAACGTTCCCGGTCCAGGGATCACACTTGAGAACCACTAGTCCAGATGATCTAGCAACATCGCAATATACTCCGGACCTGAACCGTGAGCTTGCTGGCTGCTGTTCTTATTACAGCCCTGATTTGGAGTGCCAACCGTAACACTGACAATCGTACTTCTTGAGCGGCCACCTCTCATGCTGTGGTTCTTAATCTTCTTGGTTGCTCGAGATTTCCCAAGAAAATCTGGTTTTCAAAATCATGAGAGCCATTTCCACAGAAAAATGCATACACTCACGGAATTTTACCTGCACTTTGCTGGGGTTGAGTTCAGACCGATTTCCAGAACAGTGGAAAGCCTGTTAGGTAACAATGGGCTGCACCTGTAGTGGAGAGCAGGGCTTCAGAGCTCTTGGCTGTGTGACCTTAAGTTAACTGCTTACCCTCTCTGGGACTCTGAAATAGGGCTCATCAAACCTTCTTTGGATTACCTTCAGAGAATGGGGTCTTTTGGGGAAGCTGGAGAACAAATCTTCACTTTTGATATGAAATTCTGTCTGGATTGTTTTAAACTATTGGCCGTGTGTACACTAAAACACAGGCACACCACTTGCACTCTTGCATTTCAGTCTTCCGAATACGTGTAAACAGCCTTTTTTCATGAAATCCAAATCAATAGCCAATTAAAAACCTTGAAAGCCTTTGTGTGGTGCATACGAATGAAATTTAAAAAATCCTCAGCCGTGTTAGTGTTTAGCTCTCATGTATACGGCCATGAAATCACACTAAAATGGCAAATAACTCAAGCTAAGTAAATGTGGTATAAATATTAAACATGCCCCATCTTCCCCGGGTTGTTTGAGACTCAAGTGGGAAAATGTACGTGAAACAACTTTAGAAATGTGTTGTCTGCATTTAAAGGATGTTTTGATCGGTACGACCATCATCATAATGCTACGGGGTTGGAAACCCTCCAGGGGCCTCCTACAAGCTCCTTTCTGCTCGTCTCCGAAACCCATTCCCCTCACCCCAGTTTGCAGGCGGGAGGTAGGTGGGAGGCTCTTCTCTGAGAGAAGCTCGAGTCCTTCACTCTAAATCCTAGTGTGAGTGTGTGTGTGCGTGTGTGCACATGTGTGTGTCAGGGCAGGTGTGTGCACGTGTGTGTGTATATGTGTGTGTGCACGTGTGTGTATGGTCTTTAATGTATGAATGTGTGCCCCCCATTCCTCCTCTCTCACTCTCTGTCTCTCTCTCTAAACACACACACACACTAACAAGGGAATAATAACAAATGGCACAGAAAAGCCATGAGCTGCCCTTTGCGTGGCCAGCAGGCCCTGTCCCCATGTTGGCCCTCTTGCCCTGCTTTCCCAAAGTCATCAACAGCTTCAGAGTTTTTCCAGTGAGCTCATCACTGAGGTCCCAGTGGCCAGTCAATGACTCCCCGGCAGTGCAATTAGTGTCCACCTCACACAACAAGCAGGTTCTAATAGGCTCCAGGTCCCCTGCCCTGAAGTTCTCATCTCCCGCTGTGGTGACGTCCTCGGCCAAGCTGCCCTCATTAAGGCTCCTGGCTGACCTCGCCTGACACTGCCTACCCGAGGCTGAGGCTGGGCGGGAGATGGAGCCTTGGCCTGGGAGCCAGGACACCAGGTCCTAGGCAGGCCCCACTCTGCCTGAGTCGTGAGCGTGGGTTCACGTGCCTTCCCTCTCTGGGCCTCAGCGTCTCCACATATAAAATGTGAATGGCTGAATTAGATCTATGGTTCTAAGCCTTTTGGGGGGGGGCTGTGGGGCCCTTTGAGGAGCTAATGAAGCAATGGAGTCCTCTCCCCAGAATCGCACACATAAACATACATGCAAAAATAATGCATGTTTGATTTTAGGGGTTCAGAAATCTTCTAGGGCCCATCCATAAGCCCCAGGATAGCCCCGAGCTCCATCCCAGAGCTAACAACTACGCAGGTAATGGTAAGCTCTCTTCTCTCTTCCCTCGGTCCGTCTCTTGTCTCTTTCTGTCCCTCAGTGGGTTACAGGGATCAAAGAGGCAACAAACGGAGAAATCGAACATGTGACGGATGGGTCATGTTATCAATACACAGGCTGCCCTACACCTCCTTGTTACGTCCGTGACGGCAATATCTACTGTTTATTAAGCACCTACTTGGTGCCAAATGACCTACTAAGAGCTGTCCGTGCATAATCTCATTTAATTTTCAAATTAATCCTCTGAGGGGGGTACCATTACCTCCATTTTGCAGGTGAGAAGATTGATCCCACAGATTTTAATTCCTTGCCTGAGATCATGCCGTCCGTAAGCGGCACAGCACAGATAAGTTTGGACTGAGCTAGAAGAGCCAGACAATGGCTTGTCCAGGTTATCTGTCACAGTAATGACTTTTATGCACTGAAGGAAGTAGTAACAGTTATCGCTGGCCTGAAAGAGCAGGGCGTCTACTCAAGGACAGACAGACACACACACGCGCCTGCCCACATGACCCACACATATGCACACACACACAGACACACACAGGGACCAAAGAAGCCAAGTTAGACCAGTATAGGTGGACAGAGAAATTGAAGCAGCCTTGGGATTGAGGTACCTGGAAGGACCAGGCAAAGAAGTTAATCAGGGCACTTCCTGGAGGAGGTAAAACTGGGCTAAACCTGAAAAAAAAAAAAAAAAAAAAAAAGGAAAACATACCGATAGCGAAGGACAAAGAGGGACACTTTTTAAGTAGGAGGACTAGCTGAGGCAGAGGGAGTCTGGGGTCATTCCAGTTCAACCAACATTTATGAGCACCTACTGTGTGCACTGTGCTGCAGTGTGAGAGGTCCTGTCTTCAGCCACTCAGTGTCTAGTGCGGGTGACAGGTGGCATGCAGTGATGTCGGTCCGTGTGACTCAAGGAGCCAAAGGATTTGTAAAGAGCCAAGATGTGGCTTCAGAGCCCATCAGTCCTGGGTTTGAATCCCAGCTCTGCCGCTCACTGACTGCAGGGTGAACTTGTTAATTACCTGCTCCAGCCTCAATTTGCTCATGTGTAAAATGGGGACAATCACCGGATCTGCCTTGCAGAGTTGTTGAAAGTGTTAACTGAGATAATGCATCTGAAGGTCTTAGGATAGGGCTGACCAAGAATAAGCACTAAATGGTCGTGATTTTTATCGGCCTCATCATTTATAACTGTAATAAAGTTATTAGCATGATGCCTGGCACATACTAGATACTCAAGTGTTAGTGCCTGTTCATTCAAGATAGAAAAAAAAATGCTTTATTGTATCAGAGAGGAAAAGGAAAGTGTCTGCTTTGCTCCCTTGACTGATGTCCAGGGAGCGAATCGCACAGTTCTTTAGAAGAAGGGCGACGTGCTAATGAACTGCACAGATTTGGAGAACTGGACACCCATCAATGACAACTGGTAACTCTGACAGGTGAAATTGAACACTTAGAACATTTCACTTGATTCCTTTCAAACACACAGAGAGAGACAGGCCTACATCTCGGCTGTTTCCTTAATTGGTCACATTTTGAAGCATGCTGCTTACTTATGACCCCGGAGTTAATAAACAGCCAGTCGGAGCCCTCACTGTATCGAAAGCAGTTTACAGGAAGGAGATTTGCTGGGTGCCAACACTCATCCGCCGGGGTTTTAGAGCAAATTACCCATCCATCAATTTCTCTTCACCTGGGAGGTATTGTTTCAGGCCAAGGGATCCTTGCTAGAAGTGAGATCAATAGATAGAAATTCAAATTTACTCCAAAGGCACCTAAAACACAACATGTCCCCAACTGGCTGCATTTTCTTGCCCCCCCCCCCCAAAGCGAATCCTCTTGCTGCCTTGGAGGGCGAGGCTGGCATGAAGCAGTAGGCTCGGCATCCTCCTTACCACCTCTCTCACACCCCACCTTTAATCAATCACCAAATCTGATGATTCCCCTTCTGAGATGTCTCTCCACTCCCATTCCCACCGCCCTAGACCCTCGTCTGGTGCTAATGAGACACCTGCCATTGTCTCCTAACGGCTCCCCCTGCCGCCATTCCTGCTCCCTTTCAAGCTATTCTCCGTGTGGCTGCAAAGGAGATCCTTCTAAAATGCAAATTCAGTCCCATCATGCTTCAATTAAAACTTTCCGAAGGCTCCCTGTTAACTTCAGGATAAAGTCTCAGCTTCATATGATGGCAAACAAGGCACTTCAAGATCCCAAGGCTGCCTACCTCCCCGCCTCCTTGCTCCCTTTCCTGTGCTGTGATGAATGCTTCAGCAGGACCAAAGGCCCTAAAAAGACTCCCGGTTCTGGCCAGCTATGTGTCCAAACCCTGGATGCCCTCCTTTCCTTGTTGGCCGGGAAACTTCATCCCTTGCTCTCCTGCAAAGCTCAGTGCTGACATTATTACCTGTGTGAAGCCTTCTGCAACAGCTGTCTCTCATAAGATCAGAGTTTATCACCCCATCTTGTAACAATGTGAATGTATTTCGATTGTTGAATACACGTCACTGTATTCAAACTCCTTATATTCAAGCCTGCTCTCTATTCCAAACTGAGAACAAGGTGATGTCAGGATCCTCGCATCTTTCTATCCAAAGTGCAAGGCCAGGCAGGCTTCACGTGGATAATTTCATTTCACCTTCGCAATATTTGTATTAGGTGGGTACTGTTACTCTTTCCATTTTACGCAGAAAGAAACCGAGGCGCTTGCACAAGATCACACAGGCGGTAAGTATCAGAGACACACTTGAACTCAGGGCTGAGTGACTTGGAAGGGCTCAAGAAACACTGGTTTCTTTACTGGAGGTTGATCAGGCACTCACTCTTTTAAATCATCTTCCCCAACCTGAAAACACATTTAGAGCAAGAACCTAAAAGACCCTAATGGGAATGTTCAGGCATATATTTAGTGTACCAAGGGAGTCTATGTATATGACCTTTTTCAAAACAAAACTCACACGAACACGAAGTCATGGGAGGAGCCTGAATTTAGAGAACCCAGCTTCTGAACAACTCCGATCACTTTATTTGTTGCAAAACTTTCTGCAAGCTAAGAGTTTCAGGTGCCTGCAGCTGGAATGGTGGGTACCAGGGGGCTGTGAGTGGGGGCAGTGACAGCGTCTGCTACAAACAGTAGCAGTAAATTACAAGATTCCATTCACTGACCATTGACGACTCTGCTAGCACATGGCATGACTTAGCTCTCTGGTAACTTGCCCAGGTTGCACTCTGCCAGCAAGCCGCAGAGCTGGTGCTTAACCCCACGTCCACCTGAGGCCAGAGCGCAGGCTCTGGCCACTATTCCAGCACTCCTACACACAGCTGCACATTACGGTGTGCTAAGAATTCAGCAGTTTCAGTGGCTGGAAGGGACCCCCCAAGATGGAGCTTCGGGGGTCCAAATGTTCTGTCCAGGGCCATGTGATGAACGTGTCATATGCACAGGGGCTGTGAAGACCACCGCAGCTAGGGACCAAAGGTCCAACTGCCTAGGCGAACCTGGGATCCCATCTTCTGTGCTAAAAGCTTCACTTTGCATCCACGAACGCAGAGTAAGACCTCCTCAGCATCCCCAGGAAGGTAGAAGCCACGAAGAACTCAAGGGAGCAGGAAAGCCCTGCATTCTGACCAAAATGAAACAAACAAAAAATTCCTGGCACTTCTCCCAGCCTGGCACTGAAAGAGTTAACCCGAAACTGCCTCTATGATGAATGGCTATAATACTGTCTATGTAATGGGTTTCCTATTTAAATTTTGTGAGGATTTAATCAGTTGGGCGCAGCTGTGCAAGATGCCCCATAAACTATGTTGAAAAATATGTAGACATATACATTTATCTGCTACAAATTAAGCTCACTTAGAGGTGGTCTTAATGGCCCATGTAGCCATCATTATAAGCATAAATTCTAAACTGTCTGTTTCCAGTGAATTTGCTTTGAGAAAAAAATTAATGCTCATCCTTAGCAGAGCACAGTAATAAATGAAAGGACCCTTAATTTGCCAAGCGCTAATAGCCCGGCCATTTTTCATTAGGAACCCCACACTGAATCATGTACGGTAGGATGGCTTCATGGGGGATCCCACTGCCCAGGCTGGGGAGGGATGGGTCTGCCTTTCGGGAGCCCGAGCCTCCGCGGTTTACCTGATCTGCTCAGGGGAAGACTGGAATCCTGGTTCCGAGGAGAGGCTGTTGATCGCATGCCCGTCAGTTTGGGCTGTATCCCTTCCTCCAGGGCTGTGCACCCGGCTTTGCTCAGCACGCAGACAGCCCGACAGGAAGCACACATCTTGGGGCTAATGAGAAGCCACAGCAAATACAAGCTCTGCCACTTTCTCTTAGGTCCCAGGACTGGAAAAGGGACCAAGTGGCCGGGTTTAAGTCCCAGCCTGCTACTCTGGTTCGGCCTCGTCCTGGCAACTTCCCTCTCCTTGAGGAAATGAAGAGCTGCCAGTTTGTAAGACATGCTCTCTTTTCTCTCATCTCAGTTGACCCTTAGCTTACTTACAACAACCCTAGGAGGTAGGTACCATTATTTCCCCCACTTTAAATACGGGGACAGACCCTGGACAAGGGTGAGAAAAGAGAAGCCCCTAGATGTAAAGTTTAGGATATCATTCACTCTCAGGATCCTGCAAGTGCCAAGTCTATGTTCGCATGACCCTGACCTTGAATGTTTCCTTAAACTTGGCTGCTTAAGTGCCTCTCTTGTGTCATCCTAGTCCTGGATAGAGACCTCAAGGCACCAAGAAGTTGAGTGACTTGTCCAAAGACATGTAGGTGCCACATGAGAGAGCTAGAGTCTAATTCATAGCCAGCTAACTCCAAATGCCATTATCTCTTCCATGTGCCACATGATGCCCATTTGAATCGAGAAGTTTGGTTTTGTTCAGCACTTAATGGGAACCAAGCTGTATAGTAGATGCTTTGACATATTTGCCTTGTCTCATTTTGGGGTTGTACTAGAAAGTAGTAGAAGGGGGGTGCCTGAGTGGCTCCGCTGGTTGAGCACCTGACTCTTGATTTTGGCTCAGTTCACAATCTCAGGGTTATGGGATCGAGCCTTGCATTGGGCTCCATCTGTGCTCAGTGCGGCGTCTGCTTGTCTCTCTCCCTCCCCCTTTGCCCCTTCCCACTCTCTCTCTATTTCCCTCTCTCTCTCTCTCAAATAAATAATAAGTAAATAAATAAAAATCTTAAAAAAAAAAAAGAAAGTGGTAGAAGGGTTAAACCACTGAAAATCAGAATTTAAAACAAACAAACAAACAAACAAACAAACAAACAAACTAACAAAAAGCCTATTGAAGCCTGACCAGTGATGAAGACAGCTCTGCTCTCCTGGGAGTGTCCCGAGTGGCTTGCTAGATAGCTCCTGTCCTGACCTACGAGACATCTCCCAGAGCTCTTACCCTCTGCGTCTGGTCACTGGACCAGCCTCCCTATTTGAGACAAGTCATCAAATGGGGAGACAAGCTATTTCTCCCGCAAGCCCCCTCTAGGAAGGCTTGCACCATTTCCATAGCAAGCACCAGGGGAGGAGAATAAATCTTTACAGATCTGGCCTGTAGTTCTGCACAATTTAACAATTGACAAGATTGTGGAAACAGGCAAGTGTCATTACTGAGTTAGCATCGTTGCCATTGAAACAGATGATGAAATTAGAAGCAGCCAAATAGAGGCACGTGTCCCCCATGCTGAGTGTTTGGGAAAGGTGATCATGGGAAGCTGCACTTACCCTATCCCTGGGCGGGTTCCGGCAGGTGGTGTCCATACAGGACAGTCTCAGTGGGCACTGGGCAGGCTGTGGGAGTGGAGAGCCAAGTACAGTTTTGGAGTTCACACACAGAGAAGACCAGGCTGAATCCCTGACAGATTGCACTGATATTTAAAGTTAAATATATGACCAGGTACTTCACAGATGCGAAAATTTTTTTTACAGCTAGTAGGGGTGGGACTCAGCTGAACCCATGCCTGATGCTAGGGGCCTCTTTTCTGCACTAACAGTTTCTAAGCCAGCTCCCCTCTGCCTGTGGAACCCCAACCCCCACCTCCTCATCTGACTCACTTGATGTCATTTCCTCTCAAATGCTGTCTCTGGTGCTTTATCCTGCTCCAGACTGATTAGAAGTCACTTGTGGCATTCTCGGAACTCCTGCAAGGTACAACTCCTCCTCCATTTCAGCCCTTCCTGTGTGAGGTCTGCTTCTCATGCAGCCCCGGGAGGGCAGAGGCCACAATGATTCATCCACTAAAGTTGCTCATCTTCTAGTCCCGATATGACCACCAAGTAGAACGTGTAATAAATGAATCAATAATGGTCAACACCAGAGCGTCCCAAACTTTAAGGTGTGTAAAACTGGTTTAAAGGATGTTTCTGATTCACCAGGTCCGATAATTGGCATTTTCAACAAGTTCCCAAGTGAGGTCCATGCTGCTGAACCTGGGACCGCCCTTTGAACCTAGAGGGTCTATGTGTCACCACATCAGGCATGCACATGGACTATGGTAAGTCCAGAGAGATGGGGCCCCACCCCAGCTCTAATCTACTGAAACGAGGTGGTCAGGCTGCCTGAAATCTCCCTCTCTTTCATTTTTTCAGAGCAAATGGGCACTACTAGCCCTTAAAGAGCCCATCAGCCCACACTAGCCCTTGAAGAGCATTTAACTAGATGTTCTAAGTGTGTGGTAAGCTTTACCCCAAATGAGAGGCTGATACACAGGTTGGGTTTCAGGGGATGGGGAGTATCCACTGAACATAGGATCCAGCATAGCCCTGCTGTGACTTGCCCAGGCTCTGGGCCAGTCTGCGTGGTTTGGGTCCTGACTGCCACTTACAGCCTGTGGGGCCCTGGGCAGGTTTCTCAACCTCCCTGTGCCTCGATGCCCCATCTTTCACATGGAGATAATTTTAACCCTTCCCTCAGTGTGGTTGGTGAGGGCTGGCCAAGAACACATATTCTGATTGGTTCCTAGCACTGGATCAATGTCACTTGCTCTTACTAGTTACTTGATGCAGAGGCCTTACCCCAGAAGAAGAACTTCAGGGTAGCCCTCAAAGCCCAAAGTGGAGACACTGGAGGCCAAGAAAGTTGTCACTATTGAAAAGAAAGCCACAGGCCTAAAGCGGAGTCACTGGCCCCCAGGAAATAAAACCGAGACTTACTGGCAGTTCCAGCCTCTCTAGGAGTGGAATTTTAAGCCAATCAATATGGAATTTTCTGGTTGGCATCAAGGAGGTAATCTGTTGGAGATGGAGAGAGCCATCTCCCAAAGGAAGGTGACTTTATCTGCATGATAAGACCCGCTGCCTTTGCCTCTAAGGGAAGGTGACCTCTCCTGAAGCAATCATTTCTTTTCTTTTGTAGTCACTTCCCTGCCCCACCCTCTTTCCTATAAAAACCTTCCATTTTGTATGACTCCTGAGAGCTCCTTTCAACTTGAGAGATGGGATGCTCCCCCATTCATGAATCCCTTCATAAAGCCAGTTAGATCTTCAAATTTATTTGATTGAATTTTGTTTGTTTAACACTACCCAGATGTTACAATTTAAATGACATGGAGTCATCTGCCTATAATAACTCTTAAACAAGAGACTTGTTCACGTGTCGACACGTGGAGATGTAAATTGGGCTGCAAATCTACCCACAAAGGCCAGGAGCCAGTGGAGCTCTGTGGTGCCTGACTCACTGCGCAGGTCACTTTGCCCGGCCAGGACCTGGCCTCACCTTCTGTGGGGCCCCCAGAACCTTCATCATCCCTGGGACCAGCACTTTCCAGGCATCTCCATCTCTTCCCAGAGGGTCTGTTTCCTGATTTAGCAAAATGGTAGGATGATGAAGCTGAGTGTTACTAATGTGGGAAACAAAGGCAGAAAAAAATTATTAATTTTCTTACTACCTACAGCCCATTGACAAGTCCTTGAAACAGGCAGAGTGCACTCCTCTAAGGACTCAACTCTCTCGATGTTAATACTTTGCTAAGGGCAGAAGACAATCCTAGCCCAACCCCTCACCCCCCAGGATCCTGTAAATCTACTTTAACATATAAAAATTCCTTTAGAAAATTTCTTTATCTCTAAACCCCCCAAGATATGTGTTGGCAATCACCCCCCCCAAGCATATGGCCCACCGATATACATCTGAAGGGTCTCATGACTAAGGTTTAATTAGATGGTAATAAATGGCATTTTCCCAACAATAGCTAGCCCCCTCAAGGTCCTGGAAACCCTGCTTCCAGAAATTCCTTAGAGACTTAGGCTATCCCTAACCCCCTCCCAACCTGAAAGTGTATAATGGGCCACTCCTCACGACCCCAGTACAGCTCTTTCCACCCACAGGTCCTGTCCCTGTACTTTAATAAAACCACCTTTTTGCATCAAAGATGTCTCAAGAAGTCTTTCTTGGACATCAGCTTCAAACCCTAATATTCTTTCCTATATCACCAGGTGGAAGAAGGTCCTCTCCAACCTCACACCAGATAGACAATGGCAGGTGTGATATTGTCATTCATAACAAAATATGTATTTGGTCATTCAGATGACCAAAATATATTTCTCAGGTATATCTGGTCTTTGTCCACAGTTTCTGGCTCAGAGCTCCCCAAAGCCTTAGTATTTTCTGAGTGATAAGAACAATGGGAATATATTTTGTTACAAAATTTTGTCTCTTGTCTTCATTCCTAAAATCACTTCAGAGCCATAAAAGTAATATGAGTGTCTTGTTATTCATAATGAGCCCCTTTCTACCACAGCTGGGGTTATGTAAATGAGGTGACTTTGGGAAAGCACCAAAGGATGGGGGCTGGTTGCCAGACGAACCAACCACAGAGGTTGGGATTTTCAGTTCCACCCCTGATTTCCAGAGAGGGGAGAGAGGCTGGAAGTTGAATCAGCCACCAAAGCCAATGATCCAGCCTATGTGAAGCCTATATGAAGTAACGTCCATAAGAACTCCAAACGACAGGGCTTGGAGAGCTTCCAGGTTGGGGAAACAGAAAGCTTTCATGTGCAACCATGCTGGTCCCCAAACTCTTCACAAAGACAGAAGCTCCTTTATTTGGGACCTCACCCTATTCATCTCCTCATCTGACTGTTAATTCTTATCCTTTATTTATTTATTTATAGATTTTATTTATTTATTTGAGAGAGAGAGCACAAGCAGGCAGAGGCAGGTAGATGGAGAAGGAGAGGCAGACTCTCCACTGAGCAGAGAGCCCAATGCGGGGCTCGATCCCAGGACCTTGGATCATGACCTGAGCCAAAGGCAGACACTTAACTGAATGAGCCACCCAGGCACCGCAATTCTTATCCTTTAATATTTGTTATAAACTGGTAATCTAGTGAGTAATCGTGTTTCCTGAGTTCTGTGAACTGTTCTAGCAAATTAATTGAACCCAAGGAGGGAGTGGTGGGAACCTCTGATTTATAGCCACTTGGTCAGGAGCACAAGTGACAGCCTGGACTTGTGACTGGCATCTGAAAGGGAGGGCACTCTTGTGGGACTGAGCCCGTAAGATGTGGAATCTGATGCCATCTCCGGGTAGATAGTGTCAAAATTGAGTTGGATTGTAGGATATCCAGCCGGTGGCAGAGAATTGCTTGCTGATGTTGGGGGACCCCCGCTCCTGCCATGTCTGAATTGGTGAACAGACCCTCTGGCAATATACAACAAAGCAGAAAGGATGAGTCCCTCCCAAAAAGGAACAGCTACGTCCCTTCTGGGTTAATATAATTGAGTCAATCCCTGTTAATAAAGCGTATGTTACCTGACCTTAAGAAATTTTCTTTCTCAAACAGTCCATGGAGAGAAACCCCTGGTATTCTCCAGCTCATGGGCACCACTCTTGTCTCATTCTCAATACGGGGTCTTCTCTCAGGTTGTTCCCTGAGTCATGCATGTCTCGGTCCTTGGATGGCTCGTTCATTCTCACCGCTATGGACTTACCTTGCATACTCTGTTCTCGGGCGTGACCAGATGCCAAGAAGCACAGGGGTAGCCATCGGTCTCTCTCAGAACACCTTGCTTCTTTCCTGCACAGCGCTTGCCTCTATTTCTAGTTGCATATTTTTGTTTGTTTACTTATGTGTTGTCTATTCCCCTTGCTCGACTCTAAGTGCCACGAGGGCAGGGCTGCACCTGTTTTACTCATGGCCCCATCCGCCCCACACAGCCCTCAGTCATGATGGGTCATGTGTACTGCTTCCTCCCTCCATGCTCACACTTTCCTAAGGCATTGTCCCTGCTTTATCCCCGTCTTTCTTCCCAACCTTCCTATGAGGTAAGTACTATTATTAGACCCATTTTTATAAATGAGGAAACCGTAAAACAGAGACATTCAGTAACCTATTCAAGGTCATGTAGGAAGTAATAGATCCGTGAGCCTTTCCAGGTTAGGCTGACCCTGGAGTCGGCCCTCGAGGACGGGAAACGTGCTGCCTGTCATGTCATGGATGCTCAAAACAGAATCTGCTGCATAAATGGATGATTGGAAGCACTCAGCGCAGTACAATCCAATCTGAACCCATTCAACTGCGTTAACTCAATGCAACCAATACTCGCCGGGTACTTGGTAGCGTGCGATCGGTGCTGTAGGCACCTTGCCTTCAAGGGAGGGAATGGTGGCTGTGGCAGATAAGCCAGTGTGTGAATCGGCCAGCAGACTTCGTCGGCTTCTCTCCCACATTCCTGATCAGCTCCGTGGATGCCCTCGGGACACTTGGGGCTGTGAATGAGTCTGAGATGCAGAGATTCCAGAGTCTGGGCTTCACCCTCACCCTTCTTTATTTATAGATACAGCTGCCAGGGCTCAGAGAAACTAGATGACTCGCCCGAGGGCACATAGCTAAGTAGGAGTAGAAAGAGGATTTGAATCCTTCCATACTGGCTCTGGAAAACCCACTATACTATACAACCTCACAGATTAATAATAATAATAATAACAATAATAATACTAAAGATTTAAAAGGACATACGAAATTCATTCAGCCTGAGCTTTCTCACATGCAGTCGAAGACAGTCAGCTGCAGACAGCCAATGACTTGTTTGCAGGGGTACAGCCAGGGAGGGGCTGAGCTGGGACCCTCAGGACAGCACCGTACCCAACAAGCCTCCCTATATGCAAGTTTATGTGGGCAAGATGCTGCTTCTGGTCGAGCAAACAGCCAGGCATAAGAAAGAAATGTCTGGTAGAATACTTCAAAATGGATGAGACCTATGCAGGCAAGAGAAATGAGTTGACGTTCAAGCATCTTTTTTCTGGAAATACTCTCCCACAGATTTAGTTCAGCCCTGAAGCCACATAGAGGAAGTGCCAGGTGCTGCTTTATCCCCTCCTTTCTTCCCTTCTCAAGCTTTGTCACATCCGTAAAGCACCAATAGTGTTACTTACTTAATGCTTTAAATAAACTCACTTCTAAAAACTTAAAGTTATTTTTTTAATTTATGAAAAATACAGGTATTTAAAAACAGTCATTAAAAAGCCCTAAGTGGAAAATGAGTAATATTAGGTGGTAACATTTAAAATAAACACAATGAAAACAAAACAGTGCTATTAAATTCAAACCAGATATTGTTACCTCCTCTCCACAGGAGGTCCGCTGTGCTTTTGTTACAAAGGGACAGAAATCCTGTTACAGGGGAATGGGAGGCATGCTAGCACCAAACTAAGCCTTCCATCCTGTTATAATCCAGAGCAAAAGTAAAATAAAATTGAAAGGGAATCATTTTCTGTCTGGATGAGTCAATATGATTTAATGCCATTTGATGCCACGGGCCACCCAAAACCCCTTTGGGCGTCATCCGTAGCGCACGTCGCACTGTGGGAGACGCGGGGGGGGGGGTGGGGGGGGAGGAAAGAACATGGCTTCACATCCTTTCTCTGCCACCTGCTAGCTTGGCGACTTTATGTAAGTCCCTTCTTTACTCTGGACCCCGGTTTTCCCACCTGTAAAATGCAAGGTTAGACAAGAATTTAGTTACCAGGCGATCTCTCTGGTCTTTCTGAGTCTCACACTCTGTAACTCAATTGAGGCCGAGCGATATTACTTCCAGCAAATGCGCTGCTCTCAGAAACTGAGAATGTGCCCTGGAAGAGCCGTTCAAAACCACCATCATTTCCACACAGGGCTCATTCCTGGGCTGAAATCAAGTTTCACGACATCCCAGAAAGGTTTCTTCCATTGGCAAAGGCCATTCAGTCTTGTGAAGAAGGGCTCGGCGGCTTGGGCAGGAGGAGGACTCGGCAAATAAAAAAGCCTGTTCGATTCAAGAAAACCTGCCTTGGTGGGCAATTGGAGTGGTTCACTTTGTTTAGAATATTTCGTAGCCAGCAGGATCATCTGCAATGATAAAATTCATACCTCCCGGCCTTCAAATAAAGATGAGCCCAGGAGGATATTGATGGCATCATTGTTGTTGGAAAGAGAAAGAAAGAGCGGCCTGGTGATCCCATTGTGTGTGGAATAAAAGGCCCGGGGAAACAGATCTATTTTCGTATTACAAAACCGCACACTCCTGCACCCCCAGATCAGCTCATTCTTGGACCACGACAGCTCCTCTCCGGGAAGCCAGGATGTGTTTCCAGCAAACAAGCACAGGCTTGGACCCCCTCGGGGCAAGGGCCTGATTTAGGGGCACAAAGAAATACAGGCCCCATGTGCTCCGACGACTGCCAGGCGTGCATTCTCACACACCTGGGCCCACAGCGGCGACTGCCCTCCTGCCCGCGGCTTCTCCACTGAAACAGCAAACACTGCCCCCCTCCCCCATTCTTCTCTGCCCATCAAATTGTCTCCGGTCACCCCTGGGGACACAATGAACTAAAAGACAGCACTCGGCCCTGCTTAGGGATGGAATGGCTCGAGAGCCATAAAACCAACAGCTTCATCCCCTGGGATTAAGCATTATTTCTGGTTTCCAAATGCTGCTTGAAGACCATAGGGTTCGGCCAGGAAGCATCAGAGCCAGGATTTGAGCCCCAGCCGACTGTCCGAAGCCTGGGCTCTTAACCACTGTGAAAGTCTCTGACCACAGCAGGCAGCCACTCTGGGGGCCGAGGGCCTGGTTCTGGAAGGCTGGCCACCTTGGGGGTGAGTCAGAGTTCTGCCACGTACCCCCTCACCAAGCCTCAGTTTTCTTTTCTGTAAAATCGGGGAAGTGAGATAAGGTACTCGCAGAATGTAAACTTACTCTACGCTCAGCACAGCGCCTGGCACACAGGAAGTGCTCACCAAATGCTAAGCGGTTATTACTAAATTAAAGCTGCTAACAGTAACTGCTTCTCCTCTTCTCTGCTCGCTGCGGTCCCAGCCTGTTCCTGTAGCTTCCACCACGCAGTGCCCTTGTGCTGACCATGACTCCCACTTCACCCTGAGGCCGTTGGGGGCTCGCATCCTCCTTCAGAACTGGCTCCTTGGTGGGGCTGGGCCAGGCCAGGGAAGGCGCGGCCTGGGCCCATAAGTCACCCAGTCACCTGGCAGCTGCTCCTGGCACTGAAGCCGTTAGGATACACATCTGCTCTCTGCGCCACCAGCAAATCAAGAGCCCCTCTTCTCCCCTTCCTCCAGCCGGCTTGGACCTGCTGTCATTGCATTACCTCTCAAATGTCAGCCCCATGCGGCTCAGCCAATCTGATTTCAATCACCCCTCCCCTCTTGTGTCCTGTTTCCCCATCCTGTCCTGCCCCAGGGCTCTCCCCTCCCCCCAGACCTGGCCACAACCAAACCAAGGAGCTAAACCAGATGCAAAAGTCACTAAAAATAATTGACTGATTCATCACTTGGGTGGGTAGGTGGTGGGTAAGGCAGGACCCCTACTCCTAACTGAGAACCTGAATACCCCCCCCCCCCCTCCATTTCCCTGCTTTAGAATGATGGTTGTCAGCCCTGGGGAGACTTAAAAAACTCCAGTAGGCAGATCGACCCCAGAGCAGGAAATCAAAAGCCCCGAAATCTGGGCCAGGCTTAGCAAATCTTTCCAAAGGTTATTGTAATACCAGCCATGGCTGAGAAGCACAGATGCAAACTTGGTTGGGAGGGAAGAAAGCAAACTTCTCCGTGAGCCCTCATCAGTCACCACTCAAGGCGGCAGAGGCCTCCCAGCCACGAGCCTGTCTTCGATGGCATAGGGATCATGCGCCCAGGCTCCAGAGTCAGACCACCGGGGCTCAAGTCCTATTTTGGTCCCTGACCACACACACACACATACCTTGAGCTGTGGCTACAAGCCTCTTTCAGCAGCTGTATAGTGGACCAGGATGGTCCTGACATCACAATGGTACTGAAGGAATGGCATGAGGCCGTAGGTGTGAGAGGCACCCAGGGCAGCTCCAGTCCTCAGTGAGTGTGGCTATCGTTCCATCTCACGGTGCTCCCCTGCACCGTGCCCACACCTTCTCTCCGGTGCTTCTTTGGAATGAAACAATATGATGACATCGTCATGAGCTGGCCATGCCTCTGCCTCCACATCTTGTTTCCGTAGGCACACGATGTGTCTATCGGTGAGCTCCACTAGGTACGTCAAGGATGCAAATGCCAGAAAAGGGGAAACTGAGAAGCAGGAGAGCTTTCCATCACTCAGTACTTGTTAGAACAAAACCACAATGAGACCACTTTACTGTGTTTTGGTGACTCAAGATGTTGTCAAATGCTCTGGATTTTTAAATGTACATCCTAACGCCCTAGATTTTTAGAAAGGACGTTCTACAATTTGAATGCAAATCCTCACTTTGAAAGCTCCAGACGATGTCCCCATCGTAAACACGATGATGAACTGTGCCTGTGTTTTGTCCCTACCGCAGGCAGACCACCTTTAAGGGCAAGGGGGTCCGTTCTATGAGGCCCCCGCCCCCCGCCACCTCGCTGGTAGTACCCTCAGTGGGAGGAGACTTGAGGCAGGCATTCGAGGGGGCATCTTCTTCCTGCCACGGTTTCCTTTCCGCCCTTTACCGAGCCATCAGGAGAGCAAGTGGGCAGGCTTACTTCAGAGTTTGGGTTTGAGCTTTTGTCTTGAACTCCCAAGTCACGGTGACATGCAGAGCTTTGGTTTTCCCATCCACGAAATGGGTGACATTTGAATAATAACATTCGCCTCGCTGGGCTATTGGGGAGTTAGCTGAGATAACATATGCCCGAAAGCACCCAATTCGCTGCAGAAAATGGAGGAAGCGCAACTTGAACGAGCTTGTTCTTTTCCTAAATCCTTCATCCTGGAACATGCAAGCCAGCTCCTCCTGCCTCTATGGGGAAGCCCTGGATCTTTGGGAGACTCTAAGCTGAGCCAAGTGGAGAGTGAAACATCTAAACGGACAAGGGGGTGCAGAGCTACTTTAGAGCACCCCACTGCCCCGGCAGATGGTTCTGGGCCAGATGGCTCCGGAGCAGGGGGGCGAGGAGGGGGCAGCCAGGTGTTAGCCGTGGCAGCAGAGATGTGAGAGGAAGAGTTCACTTGTCCACCTCCCCGCTCTTCCTCGGATTTCTACTCCAGAGGGGGCGCTGCCCAACCCTGACAGATGTGCAGTCTGGGAAGGTTTCCAGGTACAGTGTTGGGAAAGTGGGCAATTAACCCCATGCCAGGACTTGCTCTGGCAAGGTGCAAAGAAGGCGAGTGTGTCTTGGTGCTTTTTGGCTCCCCTCGCTCATGTTTCCTCACCTCCAACCAAAGACCCTCTACAAGGTAAGGGTCTCTACTCCAACTTGACACCTCCTGCCTCTCTCTCTCCCTAACCCCTTAAAACTTACCCACCCTGGTTCCATTTTCCTAGTTCCCACCTGCCGAAGTGATTAATCCAGTCCAGCAATCCACGCCAAAAATTCAGACCCTCCTGTGTCTCCCCCACCCCAGGACTGCCCGTGTGACTTACTCTTGGTAGAATCTCAGCATCACCACAAGCCAGAGAAGGAGCAGGTGCGGTGGGTTTTTCATACCGTTTGGGAGAGTACCTGCCCTACCCGCGGGAGAGGACACTGCAGAGAAGTCAAGGAACTCTGCCACTTGCTAGTTGTGTGACTCAGCTTTGAGCATCCGGGATTAAACGGAAATAAGAGGCAGGGTAACAGAGATGTGCACAGATCCAGTTGGTACCAACATGGAAATGAGGCAACACGCTTCCTGCGCTTGTCTTTTCAGCCTTCTAGTGGTGAGTCACGTTTGGAGGCCAGAGGCCAACCAAGCACTCCACTCCCTGGAGGCACTGAATAATAGCATATTTAAAGTACTATGGTGTAGGGGCCTGCGCTAGTTTCAGGGGCTACCGTGACAAAGGACCACAGACTGGGTGGCTTAAACAACAGAAATGCATCGTCTCACAGTTCGGGAGGCTGGAAGGCTGAGGTCAAGGTGTCAGCAGGGTTGATTCCTTCTGAGCACCATGAGAGAAGGGTTTGCTCCTGGCCTCATTCCTTGGCTGGTAGATGGTCTTCTTCCTGTGTCTCTTCACATCATCTTCCTTCTGTGAATATCCATCTCTGTGTCCAAATTCCTCCCTTGTATGAGAATGCCAGCCATATTGAATTAGAGGCCCACCCTATTCATCATGACCTCATCCCTAACTAATTATATCTATAATGATCATATCTCCACATTAGGTCACATTCTGAGGTACTGAGGATTAGGACTTTAACATATGATTTTGTGCACGTGTAGAGTGGGGAGGACATGATTTAACCCCTAACAGGGCTACACATGGCTCTGTTGTCACACAGGCTTGAATTCCAGTGATGGGGGACCTTCCTTAGATGAGTCCTTCAATGATTCTAAGCCTCAGTTTCCTCATCTGTAAAATGGGGACCAAAAGGCAATACCTGGGAGAGGTATTTTCAGGAAGAGCAAAGACATTGTCTATAAAGCGTTCAACTTAAGGCTTGAAATAAGTGAGTCTTCAAGGGACACCAGTTGCTATGGTTATTCCACACGTGATGCCACATGGGGAACTCTCCACACTACCCAAAAATAAGGGCACCTTAAACCATGTGACTGAAGGACGAGAGGCCAGACCCAGTCCTCAACTGTGTATCTAACCAACTCTCCTGTAGCCCAAGGCTTGAGGAAATGCTGTATTGAAAAGAATAAGGGACTCCACTGCAAAGAAGATTCCTTTGGTAAAGAAGTAAAAGATTTATGAGAGCAGGGAGTATGAGGCAGAATTAATCATTCAGATAATAGCAATGAATGCTATTTTATGTTTTTAACAGAAGCAAAAACTTTTTTCCAAGCAGGCTCGTTCTTCAATCTCTTTATTTTGTCTTTGGAGAAAGCAGACAGCTCAGGAAGTTCCAGCAACTTGGAACAATTCTCTGGGAATCCTCCCATCTCGCCCATTTCATCTCATTTTCAAATATTGTGAGGGACCAGAAGGGAACAGATTCCCTAAAGGTCTCCTGTCTGCAACAGAAAAGCACCACGATGGCCATGTTCCTATCCAATTAGGAGCCTGAGCTGATAAAATATTTCCTGCTAAGAAAAGCAATTCAAGAGAAAGAGAGATTTTCTTCTTCAAAAGTATGGAAAAACGGCTTTTAATCAGAGAAGCAGATCTTTCTTTTTATTACTGAAGATAATACGATATGAAATTCTCCTCAAAAGTGTGCATAATGAAGGCAAAAGGACTCATGGGAAAATTCCCTTCTGTTTCTGTAAAATTCTGATGGGAAAGGGAGCGTTGTGAAATGTTTGGGTTAGTTAGTCTGAATTAGTATCTACCGTTTCGCAAGAGAAGGACATTCTCTTTTTAGTCAAAGAAATAACCTGGCTGCCTGTGGCAGGCTGAATAATGGCCCCTCCAATATGTCCATCTCCTGGTCCCTGGAAAGTGAAAGTTACCTTAGATAATGTGATAGTTAATTTTATGTGTCAGTTCAGCAAGGCTATGGTATCCAGTTGTTTGAAGAACACCCATCTAGATGTTGTGGTGAAGGTAATTTGTTGTTGTTGTTGTTAATTTTTGGATATGATTAACATTTACATCTGTGGTCTTTGAATTAAGCAGATTACTCTTCATAATATGGGTGGGCCTCATCCAATCAGTTGCAGACTTTGAGAGAAAGACTGAGATACCTCAAAAAGGAAAGAACTGTCCTCTTGGTCTTTAGACAGTCTTGGTCTTTAGGCTCAAGACTGCAACATCTACCCCTCCCTAGGTCTATATTATATACCCTGATAGCCTGCCCTGCATATTGTGGACCAGCCAGCCCCCACCACATGCCTTAAAATAAATTACCTATCTATGCATTTACCTACGTATCCATCGACCATCCTATTGGTTCTGTTTTTCTGGAGGATTCTGATGAACACATATGGCAAAGGAGCTTTGCAGATGTGGTTAAGTTAGGACTCTTGAGATGGGGTGATTATCTTGGATTATCTGAGTGGGCTTGACATAATCACAATGAGCATTATAAAAGGCTTGTAGGAGAAGTCAGAATCAGAGAAAGTGATGTGCTGACGGGAGCACAGATTGGAGTCATGTGCTTTGAATATGGAGAAAGGGGCCACAAACTGAGGAATAGAGGCAGCCATTAGAACTATAAATGACAGGGACAGAGATTCTCCTCTCAGGACCTCCCGAGAAACCAGCCCTGCTGACGACTGACTTGGCTTTAGGTCTTTCGACCCTGTAACTGTAGGAGAATAAGTGTTGTTCGAAGACACTGAGTTTGGGTAATTGGCTACAGCAGCAATAGGAAACTAATACAATGGCCCCAAGCTACCAAAGGGAACTTGTTGAGGGTGTGAAATTGGAAGTGTTTCCAGAGCTCTGTATTTTTAAATATGTATAATTATTGCCATTAAGGATTTATATTCTTACTATGTAAATAGCTCTTATAAATAATTAAAAAGGCAGACATCTCACAAGAAAGAATATTGATGAGAAATTCACAGAAGAAGTGGTGATATCAAATAAACACCGTAAATATTTTGGCCTTGCTCATGATCCTAGATATGTAAGACCAAACGATGAAATACTGGTTTTTGTCCACCTAATTAATGAATGTCTTAGGTGATGACACTCACAGGGAGAAGGTTGTGGTGAGGCAATACTTTCGAACACGCTAGTGGAAGTGTAAATGCAATCATTCAGAAGTTATCTTCACAACATACATCCTGGGTTTTGAAAGTTTGTATCTCTTCACCTATAAGTTCATTTGAGGAATCTAGCTTAAGAAAACAGTCGGGGATGTGAACAAAGATGAATGTAAAAGGGTTATACCACTCTAGGGGCGCCTGGGTGGCACAGCGGTTAAGCGTCTGCCTTTGGCTCAGGGCGTGATCCCGGCGTTATGGGATTGAGCCCCACATCAGGCTCCTCCGCTATGAGCCTGCTTCTTCCTCTCCCACTCCCCCTGCTTGTGTTCCCTCTCTCGCTGGCTGTCTCTATCTCTGTCGAATAAATAAATAAAATCTTTAAAAAAAATAAAAGTGTTACACCACTCTAGACGATATAATGAAAACAACTGATAAATGTCCATCAATGTAACAGTAATTAAGGAAATCAGAGCAAATATTATGCAACCACTAAATCGAGTGTTTTAAAAGTCTCTGTACTGGAATGATGCTAGAAAAATATTGCAGTAAGAGGTTCCAAAAGCCCACCACTCCATAAAAGCAGTGGGGAAAAAAAATGGGCAAAAATGGTCAGAATCTACTTCTGACAACTTAACTAAAAAACCAAAGCAAACAGCAACCAGGGGAAAACTTAATCAGGAAAAGTAGCCGAATCTCCATAAAACAGTGAGCTTTGTCATTTTTTAACTGACCTGGTCCCGTCCCTGCTCCCCAGCTCTGTGGTGGCCTTGAAAATAACCGCTCATAATCCCAGTACTAGTTGCAGAGAAGCAGGACGAAGCTCAGAGTTGTAATTATTAGTTCTGAGCAGTCTGGTGTTTCCCTGGAAGCCCGGCTTAAAAGGCTTGCCATTACTTTACCTAACTCAGTATTCACCCAGTTCTGAAACAAACAGCTACATGGGAGCACTGGTCAAAAATACTTACAGGCAAATGTTTTAGCCGCTCCTGCCTGAGGCAATGAGTAACGGTTGGGGCAAACAATAGATTAATCATAAAGCTTGGGAGGAAAGGCAGGGGAATGAGATGCTTTGGGGGAGTAAAGGGTTTGGAAAGCTCCAACCTAGGGGCGTCTGGGTGGCTCAGTCCTTAAGCGTCTGCCTTCGGCTCAGGGCGTGATCCCAGGGTCCTGGGATCGAGCCCCACATCAGGCTCCCCCTCTGGGAGCCTGCTTCTTCCTCTCCTACTCCCCTTTCCTGTGTTCCCTCTCTCTCTGGCTGTCTCTCTGTCAAATAAATAAATAAATAAATAAATAAATAAATAAATAAATATCTTTAAAAAAAGAAACAAAAAACAAAAAACGAAAAAAGGAAAGCTGCAACCTATTCCTGGGAATCTAGAAGGCCAGGAGCATTCACAGGGATGTGCACATGCTCAGAAAAGAACTGAGGAAGCCCTGAGCTCTCACCTCTGCCTGACCTTGAGATTCTGCACCGAGAAGTGAAGGCTAAATCATAACGGTAAACTTCCTGGCTGATTGTTGAAGGCATGTCCTGATACACACAGTCTGTCTTCAAAGACTGGGAAACTTCTTTATGCCAGGCATTTAACAAAATCTCTGTCTAATCATTATCTGACCACCAAGCTAATGCCCTACGTGACAAAGAAAACAGACTTTACAAAATTAGTTTAGAAAAGCCACTAAAGAAACAGCACCACAACGAGCAGCAACGAACCCATAAGAGGTGAGATCATCTGATTTCCAGAGTTTCCGTGTCATAATATTCAAAATATCCAGTTATCAACCCAAAATTATAAGTCTTGTAAAGAACCAAGAAAGTATGATCCTTATTAAAAAAAAAGTAATCGATGGAAATAGCCCCCCCGAAGTCCAGACATCGAACTCACTCTATCAAAAGATAGGCATTGGCAGAATGGGTAAAAAAACCAAACCAAAACAAAAACATCCAACTGTAAGTTGTCTATGAGACAACAGAGACCCCAAATACAGGAAGGAAAAAGGACAGAATAGAAGGGAGAAAAAGACAGTTGTAATGGTCAGACATTCATAGTCCCCTTTTGACAGCAGAGAGAACAAGTAGACAGATGATCAGTAGGAAAATAGCAAACTTGAACAATATTATATAACAGTAACCACAATGGGCACCACTGGACAGAGGGACTCAAGGTGTTGTTTTGGTTTCGTTTTTTTAAAGATTTTATTTATTTACTTGACAGACAGAGACAGCCAGCGAGAGAGAGGGAACACAGCAGGGGAGTGGGAGAGGAAGAAGCAGGCTCCCAGCGGAGGAGCCCGATGCGGGGCTCGATCCCAGGACCCTGGGATCACATCCTGAGCCGAAGGCAGACGCTTAACCGCTGTGCCACCCAGGCGCCCCAGAGGGACTCAGGTTTTAACGCTGGTGTTGACTGATTCATCAGGAGAAACATGACTTACCTCATTTTCCGTATCTGCGAGCGAGAATAATTAGAGTGATCTTTGGAAAAACAGTGATGAGTCTGATATCTGTATAGTTATGTGCAGTTTGCAAGGTACTTATGATCCACACATCACCCCGTGAGCCTCAAGGCCCTTGAGCAAAATAGTGCTAGATTCGATTCCTGATTTTTCTGCTTACTGAATAACTGGGTGATTGTGGACTCCGTGCTCAGCTTCTCTGAGCTTCCATGTCCTTGTCTGTGGTAGAGCGGGCTTACAGTGGGGTCCACCTCATGGCTGGTGTAGACGAGAGGATATGCTTGGCGCATGGGATCCCTCCATAATAATCAAATGGGTTATATTAGCATTACATGAATACGCAGCTTATTGTATTATGGAGGGTTAGCTCCTTTGCTTTTCTTCCCGTTGCAGTGGAAGGACAAAATGTGGTTTACCTTCACTTCCAGGCAGATCATGCCCAATCTGCCCTCATACGAAGAAGACAATGTCTCTTCACACACATGTTTTTTAAAACCTTGGTTGCTGATGTTTCCGGTTCTGAGTTTGATGGGCCACCGAGTTCTAGTGTTGAAAGAACCAAGTGAGAGAAGTATCTTTGAGGATAGCAGAAGGAAGGCAGGGACTCCTGTCCCAACCTCAGTAGAGAGACAGTCATGCATCCCAGGCTTGGGAAGGCAGTAACGGAGAACCAGCTTGGAGGGACCATGAGGACTGGCATGCTGGACTTCTCCGGAGGACTCCTCCAGGGCTTGAGAGTTAAAGGGCTTGTGATATCCTGGGGCTTCGGAAGACCCCGGTACATTTGCACGCTCAGGGATGGGGGAGGGGAGATATAGGTCTAGAGCTCTAGCTACAGAACAATTGCAGGGAAGATATACTTATATTATGTCTTTTGTTTTGTTACTGCTTTGTTTTTTTAAGTCTATTTCATTTATCACAACTCTTTTTCAGTTATGGATTGTCTATCAATTCAGTTACGAATTTAAGACTACCATTACCAAGGTATCATAAATTATCAGAATTTTATCAATTATTTGCAAAGATGTTCTGGTGGACTGGTTTCTTAGTAGTTACTTATTTTATTTATTTTTAGTACTTATTTGAATATGCACACATATGCATATTATTAATACTGGTTTTCTGTTTGTGATAGTGGTGTGAAAGTGCCTGCGTACATAAATTCGTTTAAGTAGCACGAATCAATTCAAAGTAAAAAATTAGGTGAACAATAGCACAAGTAGCTCTAGGATATTGCAACAATTGTCCAATGATTAAGGTTTTGGGAAATCTCACTGCAGGCCAGAGCAATCCACCATGCGTGTTCATGAGGGAGTGAGATAACCTGCTCTTAATCCTCTTCTGGGCCACGTGGAAATAGAAGAACAAGTCAAATCAATTCTCATTTAAAATCTCCTCCACTTTATAGCCATCTCTTCATAGGTTTTTCCCCCTCTTTGCCATGTGGCAGCAAAGTCCTCTCTGACATTCCATACCATCCAATCACCTGTCTTCTCCAAGTGAATTTCTTGTGGAGAACACACATGTTGCCCCAGAGAATGTGCTTGTCTATCCCAGATCCAAAAAGCCCCCCCTAAGAGCATACCCTGCTTCCTGATCTGAGCCCTGGTGGCGAGCTGGCTAAGAGCTCTCAACTTGTTCTCACTGGTTCCATTTTATAAATTTTTTTTTTAAATTTTATTTACTTATTCAACAGAGATAGAGACAGCCAGCGAGAGAGGGAACACAAGCAGGGGGAGTGGGAGAGGAAGAAGCAGGCTCATAGCGGAGGAGCCTGATGTGGGGCTCGATCCCATAATGCTGGGATCACGCCCTGAGCCGAAGGCAGACGCTTAACCGCTGTGCCACCCAGGCGCCCCCCATTTTATAAAATTTTATCGGAGGATCTCACAGGAAAATTAAAATAATTCACCCAGCACGTCCAAATTGGCATCATTTACAGAAATGAAGAAATGTAACTTCTGGAAAATTTTTTATTTTTACACATTATGGTTTTAACTAGAAATGTTAATTAAATACATACGCTAACCTGAAATAGGAAAAAATAATATTTGCTAAGATAAGTTATGCGGTGTGTCGTGTAACTTGGTACAAGTGTAAATATCCTGGTGACAAGTTCATGTTTCGTTGCAAACACTTTAGGCGTGGGGTTTGTAGATGTAAGTTCCAGCCCCACCTTTGTTCTGAGTGTCTAACTACAGGCCAATAAAACACTTCTTTAATCTATGCCTCAGTTTCCTCAGTTTCCTCATGTGTGAAGTAGAGAGGCCATGACCTCCTTCATGTGATGGTTGAGAGGGTCAAATGAGAAAGCTTCTGGTGCCTTGCAAGGTCAAGAATGTTCTCTGGATGCCTCGCCGCTGTGTTCCAGCCCTCCTTTTTCCTACAGCCCGACTCACAGGTCGAGGGAACAGATGAAGGGTTTGCGTCCTCCAGCTCCAAATGGAAAGGCAAATAACTCACAGCAGGGCTGAGAATTCCAAATATTAAGAGCCTTCTCGTGTATGTTGCTCCTCTCCAGTGCTTGGCAATAATGTAAGGCAAATATCAGGAACCCAGTGGGGAATTAATGTTAGAAAAAAAAAATCCTGGTGTGCTCTGGTAATTAAGCAATTTAATTAACGTCCTCTGGTTGAAATCAACCGACAGAGGACACAGGCCACCATTTCAGAGATAGCAAAGGTGCCAAAGTTCATTTGTTTCTTCTGAGGTTTATTCATATTTTATGTTTTATGTCATTCCGCTTCAGGAAAACAAGAAAAAATGTGTGTATGTGTCTATCTTGCCTTCCCGGTCTATAATTTCCTTGAGGGAAGATGCCATGTCGTGTTCATCTCTGCTTCCCTCTGGGGACCTATCACAGTCCTGACATGTGGTTAGTCTTCCCCAACCTCAGGGAGGTCGAGTGTCTCCCAGTACCTACCATGGGAAGTCCTTACTGGGGACAGAATTTGCAGGCTTCTTCTGTTGACAGAAATAGTTTTTCTAATTCTGAATGAAGTGGGTGTTCAATTTATCAACCACATCGTGCACTAGGCCCTGGTAAAGGTGGCTTCTCAGAGTAGTACTTGGGGCCGACTGGGCATTCGCTCATTCATTTGTTCATTTATTCATTCAACCAATATTTACTGAGAATCTTTAATGTGCCAGGCAATGTGCTGGATGTGTGGGATAAATGAGGATAAAGATAAATAAGGCTGCCAGATTCCTGGCTCTCATGAAGCTTATATTCTCGAGGCAGCAGAAGAGAAAGGAGAAAACCCATGTCGTGTGTTGACAGCTGGAGGTACCTGTGATAAAGGACACCAAAGGGGGGAAAGCATGCCTGAGGAAGGCCTATCTGAAAAGGGGACCTGGATGAGGTGAGGAAAGGAACCATAGAAAGATCTAGGTCTTTGAAGAGCATTTGCAGTTAAAAGGAATAGCATGTCCCAAATCTCAGGATGAGGACCACCCTGATGTGAAAGAAGAACAGAGAAAGACCAAGTTTGCTAGAACGCAGAAGGGAAGAGTGCTGGAAGAGAGACAGATGGCATCACATGACAGGGCTATATGGGCCATGGAACAGAGTCTGGAGTTTGGAGGGCATCCTACAAGGAAAGGGGAGCCCTTAGAGTTCTGCAATTTGGTCCCTTTAGAAGATCTTTCTGACCACTGTGCAGGGAAATGACTGTGTGGAAAACAAAAACAGGCAGTGGACCTGGGAGGCTGGTGGAGGAGGGAAATGATGGACCAGATATCTGGTGGAGGAGAAAACGGAGGTGTAATAATATGAAGCATAATCCTGTCCCGTATGAGAGACCTCTGAACCCCGGGTATTAACAGCTCTAAGATTTTATGAGTTCATGACCCTTGAGTTCAACTCTCTCTTCCCAGGGTTGGGTCCAGCGTTGGTCTGACCATGTTTCTTATAGCAAAGTCATGCAGGGATGAAAACTCATGCTACTTCCTCATCTTGAACCTGAAAACCAGAGTGTCTTTTTGTATTAGGCACACCTGTGTCAACACCACAATCTCAGGCCACCAACTCAGGGAGGCAAGAAATATATATTTACGGACCTATTCACTGAATGTGGAAAGCAGAACAATGGCCCCTAAAAGATATCCCCACCCTTGTCCCCAGAGGCTGTGACCATAGGGCAAAGGGGACTTAAATTTGTACATAGAATTAAGGTTGCTTACCAGCTGACAGTAAGATTATTCTGGATCATGCAGGTGGGCCCCATGCAATCACAGTGTCCTTAAAAGTGGAATAAGGAGTCAGAGAGGGAGATGTGACTACGGGACATCAGCGTGATACAAGGTGTGAAGGACTTGACCCTCCCTTACTGGCTTTGCAGGTGGAGGAAGAGGCCTCAAGTTGAGGATTTGGGGAGGCCTGCAGAAGCTAAAAAGGACAAAGAAGCAGAGTCTCCCCTAGAGTCTCCAAAAGAAATACGGTCCTGTAGACATCTTGGTTTGAGCCCAGTCAGAAACAGTATCAGACTTTTAATCTTCAAAACTGCAAGAATTTGTGTTGTTTCAGGCACTAATTTGTGGTATTTTTTATAGCAGCAAAGGACACTGATACACTGAATTTCATCATCATTATTTGTCCCCTTCAACTAGGTAGTAGAAAGTTATACTCAGTCAATTTGAGATTTCTTTTCCCCCCAGGATTGTTGCTAAGTGCTAGGGGCAGGGCTAATGGGTGCCAAGAGATTGGAGTGGGGTATCTGGTCCTTGGTTGTCATTGATCCATGCTGGTGTCCTCTAAAGAAGAGGACTGTATTGACTGATTCTCACCTATGACTGTGTCCTTCACTCCTGACCTTAGGGCCTCTCCCAGCCTGGCTTCTGCTGTTAGCTACTTGTATGTTACTCTTAGAGTGGGGCGGGATGGCAAGGGAGAGGCAGGGGACGGGGGTGGTGTGGTGGTGATAGGAATGGCTGCTCTCCAACCTCACTCTGAAACCCCAAGAAATGCTGGACAGCTGCACATGCCCTTTCTGCCTAGACCTGCCTTGTGGCTTTCACCTCTACTGCTCCTTCTTCAAGCTGGGTACTGGAGAATTCCTAGTGAGAGGCCCCCAGAAGGGAGGTGGAGTCTCCTCTGGTCTCAGATCTCCTAGGGTGGGAGAGCTCTTCTTAGGAAGACATCAGCTTCTATCCCCCTTTATTTCCACACAATTCTCTCCCCCCCCCCCAGTGTCACATCCGCTCCCCAGAAAAGTTTTATATCTTCGGGGGCAGCAAAATCTTCCTGAAACTACCAAATATTCTCCTAAATCTGTTTTAAGCCTGAACCTTGCCTATAAATCAGATTCCTTTGCTCATTGATTCTGGTGTGACACCCCTCTCTTGAAGACTGGGTGGTCTGCGGCTTCCTGCCCAGTGGGGAGGGCTATGAGATAACAGGAAATTTCTAGGAGGGGGAAACCTTGATTAATCAATACCTCCAGATATTTTCCCTCTCTATCGGTAGTGCTATCAGCCAGTCACTGTCACCTTCACAAGAAAGCAGGCCTGACCACCATGACTGTGCCTGGGATGGGACTATGCCTGGGATGGGACCAGGGAAGTATGGGGTGGGTAGGTGTGAGAAAAAGCCGTGGCAGAGTCATCAGGAAGACCAGACTGTCCAGTCTGGAATGTGAATCGGGAATTAGGCAGTGGCCCATTTGGCTGCTAGGGATTAGGGAGGCAAGAAGAAACACAAAGAGAAGCAGAGACACTGAACCTCCGAGCAGTGAAGAATAACGGATTGGTCCCGAGTGTCTCTTGTAAGGGAAGAGCCTGTGACACTAGGTCCCTGCAAGCTTGTTGGCCTGAAGTGCTGACAACAGCTTTTTTCTGGATGCCAAGAGATTCCTATTCTCCTCAGGCTCAGGTGACTATCCAACACCCCCATCACTCGAGGCAGCCAAATGGGGCTCTAACACAACATTTTAACATTTCATTCCCTTGATTCCAAAGACCTTGTGTCCCCCAAAATTCATATGTCGAAGTCCTAACCCCCAGTACTTCAGAATTTGACCTTCTTTGGATGTAAAAGGTAATTCAGGTTCAGTGAGATCATGGGGTTGGGCCCTCCCCCAATGGGACTGGTGCCCTTATAAGAAGAGGATGTCACTCTGGACATACCTGGATGCAGACACGTCCAGAGAGAAGACCATGTGAAGACGGATGGCATCTGTAAGTCAAGGAGAGAGGCCTTGGAGGACACCAACCCCGCTGACCCTTTGAGCTCATAGACTTCCAGACTCTAGAACTGTGAGAAAATACACTTCTCTTGTTTAAGCCAACTGGTCTGAGGTACTTTGACAGGCAGTCCTAGCAAACAATTGCAGGCCCTAAGACCTTCTGTCCTATGGGCATGTGGTCGAGGGAGAATGGCTCCAAAGGGCAACAGGAATTTTCTTTCTTTTTATTTTTTATTTTTTGCCAGCTCCTGGGAGCTTCTTTGGAAAACATCTCTCCTTCCCTCCTTGATGGAAACTGCTGGCCTGTCTCCCAGCCTACCCCTCTCCCCTTCTTCCTTACACTTCAATTTCCTGATTGGATTTCTAAGCCTAAAATGCTTGATACCTTTATCTTGTAAGACCGATCGCATCTTTTTGGGGGGAGCAAAACACATCCCCAAACCATCTCCAGAGAGGTTGCTTCTTTCATGCTCTGGCTCTGAATTCAAATCCTCCTCAGCCACAAACCTGGTGTTGTCATGACCCCTCCAGATATTTCTGGGGTAACAAGTTCCTCCCATTCCTCTAGAGCAGTGTTCCAGAAGTATCAGAACTTCAGCGCTGGGCGCGCACAGGAAGATGTCAAGTGGTATGCAGAGAGACGTTTTCCATGTCGGTGGTTATGTATTTATTTTCATACATAGTAGAAAAAAATAAAGCCAGCATATCAGCCCTGTGATTTCGGGTACTGTCGTTTACGCTGAGGCTAACGCAGGTGTCTGAATGTACTAAGTACTACTGACACAAAGGATATGGCAAAAGTCGCACATCAGAACGGCCGAGGCTTTGGGGACTAGGACTGTCACAGCCAAGCAAGGGCAGCACTGATGGCTGAGACGGCAGAAGGGGCTGGACCGCAGGCTTGGGAACAGGTGGCTTGGAAGGTGGTGGGCATGGAGGGGCAGGAGAGGTTTCCCATCCGCCCCCAGGTCTCTGTTACTGCCTCTCCGTGATTGCCCCCAGAGAACCTGACCTCCCATGTCTGTGTGACAAGGCTACAGCACACGTGGAACGCTGCCAGGGAACTTGCAAGGGAAGCCAGAGAGGCCCCCGGGAACCCGTGCCGCTGTGGGGGCTTTTGCTTCCGAATGAGTATGTGTTTCAGAGGCAGGATCCGGCTTCATTTTTCCCAAACTCTCTGGTCTTGTCAGAGGCTAACAACCTCAGCTGTGAAATGAATTTGACTCTCCCTGTTTATGCATGAGACAAATGCAAGCCCTTTTTCTGAGCCCAGCCACTCAGCAGCACCCTGCGGGGAACACAACTGTCGCAGACAACGACAGAACCCACCCCGCTGAGAAGCCAAAGGTGGCATCCCAATGAGGGCGTGGAGGAGAGGAGGCAAAGACGCAGGGGGGACCTGCAAATGGACAGTCTGCAGGGCATGGACATTCAGGTAAGCATGGAGGCCTGTGTCCCCATGCACGGGGTGACACACCAGCCGCCAGATAGACTGGGGCTCCCTCTCTCTGTGCAGCTGAAAGATCTCTTAGCTGCAAATAGTTATGACTCCCTCATTTGACTGAGTTTTAGCTTGTTAGTTCTAAGGAGCTGTTAAAAAATTGAGTATTATGGGAAAGCATGCAACCGTGTGGGCCTTTTCTGATGTAACTGTACGTCTCTGGCTATATTCATCCAATGGCATTTAAGGCTCATTAAATTTTGAATCCCGTGTCACCTGCCTTCGGCTCAAAATAGTTCTCCGTGTGCCTTTTGTCTCTCAACTCCATTTTAATGGAAATTGTTTCCATTCACCTCTCTGTTCCCTTCTTCCTGCCAGCGACACCCGATCTTTAATAATCTCCAATGCAGAATTATTCACTCTGTGAACCTGTCATTTGGTGAATACGCTGGACCTTGACGGATGTAAACAGCTGATAGTGAAAATGCGAGGGGCACTATTAGAATGTTCCTTCCCCTCCTCCTCCCTGTTGTGGCCATACATGAGAATGCCACCGCCCCTGCTCACATGCTATGTTGCCACTACCGGTGGCTTCGTCAGAACCTGGGTCATGTCTCCTGCCTTAGCACAGGAAAGTTCTAGGGTCTAACACAGGAGGAGCACACACCCCACCTAAAAGCAGCAGCCATTAAGTCATAATAAAGAAATCTCACAAAACCTTTAGTAAGTGCAAGGTGCAAGCTTATAACTGGCTGACTTAGGGAACTGTCCGCCTTTGTTGTAGACGAAGTGACTGAAGCACAGAGAAGTTAAGTGAATTGCCCAAAGTCACACAGCAATTAAGCCCTGGATTTGAACCCAGACCATCGAAGCCAGAAACCATACTCATAGCCACTCCCCTCTACCCGCCACCACACCTCTCCAACTGATGATTTCCACCTAATAACAGGCAAGAATTGCTATGGTGCTGTATTTTTTCAGAGAAGCCGGAAATCTGAACTTTTACGTGAGATGTCCCAATTTTTGAAAACTGGCAAAAAAAAAGGTCATTTTTTTTTTAACTCTCCAGGGACCAAGCAAAATGCGTCTATGAACAGGAACTGGTGTGTATGCCACCTGTGCGAGACCTCTGGTCTACATGAACTCTTTAAAGAGAACCAGGAAGCCACCAAAGTCAAACCTGTCTGCTCCAACAAGCAGCGTTCCTCCCTTGGAGTTGACAGAGAGCCCAAAGAGCGGGCGGATCCCAGGGCCGGAACCCAGGACGGATGATGCGAAAGTCACCGTGCTTCACAGAGAGGAGCTTCTCCAGTCGTGACTGTCCCGCTGCTTTAAAGAAGGGTTCAGGGAAACTGCCTTTGCGATTGGTTGACACCTGCACTATGTTCAGTCCGTGCAGCAAGGGTAGCAAGCAACACCAGAATGTCAGCTCTCATTAGCCAGCATAGAAATCTGCCTGCGTGAGAAGTGGGATGAGAGAACTGCAGAGAAAATGCCAGGAAGCAGGAACATATGTTGTTCACACAAAGAGAACCCCCGGCAATGGGCGTCTTCCTCCACAGCCCGGGCACCTGGAACAGGAAGGCTTTGTTTTGCCTCAGCCCTCGGTGCCCCCATAACAGGAGGCTGGGCAATGTGTTCCATCATCCATGGTGGAAGGTTCTGCTAAGTGTTTGCTGACACAGCTGAATAGTCATAAAATGTCATAAAGAGTAAATGACTTGATAATGTAAACCAGTAATTAGGATGTGGTACATGTTTATGCTATTTACATATTTTAACACCCTGGTATTAACGTGTCTTTCCAAATAGCACATAAATGCTCTAGTCTTTGTGTAATTCATTCCCAGCTGCCACAAACAGGCATCTCTAGAAGCAAGTGCCCCTTCCCCTTCCTCTTTCCTTGTTCTGGCTCTGCATTCCTGGAGGCCCACCTGGCAGGAAAGTGGCCAGTGGAATGCCCTCTGCAGGATACGAGGGTGTGGATACCATTGGGGGAAACTCAGGAGAAGCTCTGCCTTTTGTGAGAAATCTTACTGCCCACTGTTGGAAGGGGCTGGAAGTAGTCGGCGTGCTAATAAATAGGTAAAAACGGCTCTCCAAAAAAAAAAAAAAAAAAAAATCCCTGATTTGTAGAGTTCGCCAGTTTCCATGGAGTACACACTCCCACCATGGCCAATTTCAAGCCTCCAACACAGAACACGGAATTGGGAAGAGATGTACATTGTCAGCTCTCGGGGACCAAGCTCTCTGTAGCACACCATTAGCTGGAGGTCATGGGCCTGGTATCTAATGGCCTCAGCCACTGCCTTAGCCCCTCTCTGCATGCAGACAAACACGACAGGACCGTAGCTATAGAATGATGCTCCATTGCATATATTCCCCAAGATGCCAAGACCCAGATCTTTTATTGTGCAAAAGAACTTTAGCTGGGAAGCTGGTAGGAAATCACACCACCCTGCTACACAAATGGGGAAACTGAGGCCTGGAGTGGGAAAGAATCTCTGCAAGGGCACACGGCAAACTGCCATCAGCATAGGGGACCGGAACTCACCTCTTCTTATTCTTAACCCACTGCTCTTTGCACCAGAACCTTTTTTTCTGTGCATCCCGATTCCTGCCCAGTAGACACAGCTGTCTTTGTGCCTCGCCGGGCCCTGTGTGTGTGAGTGTGTGTGTGCATGTCGGAACACCGGGCCTGGCAGGCTCCCAGAGCCCTGCATGGTGATGACGGTTGCCAGGTAACAGGAAGGCATCATGGCGGGGAGCCGTCCTTGGCAGATACAGGTAAATGGGTGCAGCAGGGAATAGAGCCTCCCTGGAGGAAGAGAACTGGCAATGTCTGGTGTGAGGGTCCTGAGTCAGAAACGAGGTATACGACCCAAGGGGGAGGGGCTGGGGAGACATTATGGCTGAAACAGACCTTGAAGAGGAACTGGTCCATGCCCAGGCGTACTCAATAGGGAAACTGAGACCCGGCGCTAGGAAAGGACTTGCCCAAGCTTACACCATTAGTTGGTGTCAGAACTAGGGCCCCTGGCAGCAGATGAGGGAGGATATGGGGCTCCCACTGAACCTCCCTGAATAGGAAAGAAGCCTCACTTGACAAAGCAGCCCCAAACACCAAGTGCTGGGAGTTTAACAATAATCTCCGTGGCTGCATGTCTGGAATGAGTTCTGCAGTGCTGTCCCTGCACCGCGGAGCCTTCCCACCCCTTCCCGGGCCAGCCCACAGGGGAGGGGAGAGAGCCAGGTAGCAGCGAGAGGGTTGAGAAGACATGATGCTGACGTCACGGGGTGGGGGGGCAAGAAGTTCCGAGGGGTCACTCGGCTGAACAGATGGCCAGCAGATATTGGTTTCAACCCTCACATGGTTGAGTAAATAATGTTTAAGTTTTTCTTGCCAGCCTGGGGAGCCGAGCAGATCACGCCGAGTGGCGGTATCTCCACCTCCTGCCCGCGTCATCTGCTCTTCCCGGGGTTTTCATTTCCTACCCTGTTTGTGCTTTAGAGCATGGCTGGCTGGTCAGGAAGCCTGTGCCCTTGGAGGCAGGAGTATGTGTGCAGGAAGAGGGAGGGGGGAGGTGGAACGGGGCAGGGGGGCGAGGGCAGCCTGGCATTTGATTGCAACACGTGCCTGGATAGCACCTGTCAGGTGAAATCACAGTCAAGGGCGTCCCAGGCAAGTTGCCTGGGGGGTTGGTCATGTTTAATTCTTGACACCAAAGAACCGCACAAGACAAAACCAAAGGGGTGCCCTTGATCTGGCTGCCAATAGGGCGGTTTCTCCATCCATAGATCGAAGAGCTGGATCTGGTGAAACTTCCAGGCCAGGCTCCTGTGTTCCGACCCTGACTCAGCCACTCACTGGTCTTAGGCATGTCCCTTAATTCCTCAGAGCCTTGGTTTCTCTGTGTGTCCAATGAGGATGTTGGCATTGGCTCGGACGACCTTCAAGGGGAAGACATGTTGGAATGAATGAAGTGCGCGTGAATGGAAGAGGAAGAAAAGAGATGCACGTGGTGGATTGGGCCAGAGAGTATCTGGTGCAGCAAAAATGGATTCACCCCACCATCATGTCTAGCTCCTACTTGGTCAGGCCTTGGGACACAGAAATGAAGAAAGCACAGCCCCATGCCCAAGGAGCTCACCTCTGAGTGGGGAGACAGATGAGGGAACAAAAAAGCACAAGAGTCAGACTGCCCAAGCTCACATTTCTGTTTGTCACCAACATGCTGTGTAACCTTGGCCTGGTAACCTCTGTGCCTCAGCTCCCTCATCTGTAAAATGGGCATCATAATGGTAGCTACTCACTGGGGTGTGTGAGGACAAAGGAAATATACACAAAGCCAGTTACAAGGTGCTCTGACCCATGAAAAAGGCTCAACAAACATCAGCTATTGTTATTACCAAGCGTTATGCCAGTGATAGCTCATGATATAGGGGAGCACTGGAAGAAAGACTCACCCCAACCTTCGTGGGGGGTGGTCAGAAAGGGCTTCTGGAAGTAGGGACTCAGCTGAATCTTGAAGAACAAGCTCAGAGTCAGCCAGGATAAAAAGCAAGTTCATTCAACAAATACTACAGAGCAAGAGCAAAGAGTACAACAGTCAGGGTCGCTGGGTTTTTGCATGTCTCATCCTGGAGCTGGGGTCGGCAAACCTGTTCTGTGAAGGGTCAGACGGTAAACGTATTAGGCTTGTGGTCCATACACTTCCTGCCACAACCCCTCAGCTCTGCTGTTGTCACAGACAGCTGTGAAAGCAGCCACAGACAAGACAGAAATGAATGGGCATGGCTGTGCATTCATAAAACTTTAATTTTGAGGATGTTACCTAGACAATGTGGTGATCATTTCGCAACGTATACAAATACTAAATCATTATGCTAAACACCTGAAACTAATATAATGTTATATCTCAATTATATCTCAATAAAACCTTCCATTTTGAGCACTGAAATTCGAATTTCATATTATTTTCACGCCATGCAGTATTACTTTTTTTTCCCCCAGACACATAAAAATATAAAAAAACATTCTTATCTCCTGGGCCATACCGAAAATAGATCATGGGCTGGATTTAACCCATGGGCCATAGTTTTCAGACTTTCATTTTAAAATAAGAGCAGACACAGAATCAATAGAAACATGAAAATATTGGGTATTGCTAAGAAGATAATTACTCCCAATACTGTGAGGCAATCATGAGGAAGAAGGTTCTGATTTAGGTCCGGCGGAAGGCTCTATGAGGAGGCGAAATTCAGGCTGAAATCAGAATGATCAGATCAAACCAAATATTCCAAAGGCTGGGCCAAAGGAGGATCCACTCAAAGGCAGGCTCAAATCCTTGACATGTTGAGAGCAGAAAGACAGCCAGAATGCGCCCGGAGCATAGGAGTTTAAGAGAGAGGGAGGAGTTGGCTGGAAAGAGACGGAAGTTCCAGAAGAATAGAGTGAAAGCTGGAGTTTATAAGGAACCTACCAGTGATTAATTCAGTATCCGTGGAACTGGCCTTGGTTTGATTGAAGGAAAATATTTGAAAAGGGATTCACTATGTAAATACCTTTTGTGATTTCTTTTTATATGTAGGGACCAAAGGAGGGAAAGTACGAAATCATGCTGAAACGCTCAGCATTGGTCATTACTCTCCATGGGCTCCAATGAGTCTATTTCTCCCGCCGAGGACGAGGTCAGGCTGAGTTCTGCAGGAGCTCAGGCATGGACCACGCGTGGCTCCTTCCGTGCATGTGAGTCGTTCCCCCCAGCACAGTGAAAATGATGGACTCTACAGCTCGAGCCCCCATGCATCCGATTTTGCTACTGCCCGCTGCCTTGGCTCTTGGCTGGTGTCACCCAAAGGGTGACCAGATGGATTTAGTCACAAAGTCAACTTCCAAGATGGGGGAGGGGGAGACGGTTCCGTCATTTGATGCTCTTCGTAATGAAATGGGTCTTGGCCCCTTCCCCGTTGGTCGCCTCTCACTGACCTTGCTGCTCTGGTGGAAAAGAGAATTAAAAGCTTCAGAAAGAATTTTTATAATTAAAAAAAAACTGTCAAAAGACGATTTTTTACACATCCTGGGTTGAAGATAGGACAGAAGGGATTCCTCCGTGCTTGGGCAGTTGTACGAGATGAATCTTTAGGTTCTGGAAGTTGGGGATCTGGAGCCCCACCTCTCTTCACATGCACGCACACACGCGTGCACACAGGGGCACCCAAAAGCCTGCACGACTCCCGCGATTCTGCGCTGAGTGGTTTGCAAGCCATCCCCAGTGTAACTTGAGCTTCGGCAGTTAAATAAGTACTTTTTTTTTGCCATTCCACAGCTGTTGCCATCTGCTTAATTTCAATCAATTAACTTTTGCTTAAAAACATTAAGTTTCTTAATGCTGCAGCATTGGGCCAATTGTACGGTAAATCGTGAGTGTGAAGGTGACAAATCACTCACGTTTGCCTTTCTGCGGAACAAAGCCAGCATCGGAGCAATGTCTTCGCAGGAACGGCGGGCTTCACAGGTGGCAAGGGAGCCCGGGGGGCCTGGGATGCCTCCTCCCCCACCCCCACCCCCACGGTCACCTGGCCGCAGGGCGCCCCTCTCGGGAGCACCGGCGGGTGCTTGCAGAGGAATTGCTCTAGAAGCAGTGTGGGCTTTTCCACGGAGAGACGTGGCAAGGCTGATTTCGAGACCAAGCCTCGGAAAGCTAAAGGGGAATGTGGGAGCTTGGGCAGAAGGTAGGGAAGGGGAGAGGGAAGGACCATTGAAAGTCTGACGAGAAGAGGGGAGGCCTTTCTGCAGCGGGAGCCCTCTCAGCTGGCCTGTCTCCACCTCTTGGGCCTGACCGCCTCCAGTCAGTCTGCAACCCGACCTGATCCTGAAGTTGGGGAAGCACAAGGTTTTCTTTCAACTTCAATCTAAACACCGCCCCCCCTCGGCCTTGGCGCCCAGCCCTGCCCATCTCCCAGCCTTGTCTTCCGCTGACCTCTCACTTCCTCGGCCCTGGCCACACTGGCCTGGGAGATACTCCACCAACAGGCTTGCCTGCCCAGAGCCTGTGCTGCTGTCCCGCCTGCATTGTTCTTACTCCGGAGAGAGCTGCCTCCTCCCCATCCCACTTCTGCTTGTCCTCTAAGGAGCAGCCTCTGCCCCACGTCCTGCATTGTCTCCTCACTCCTTTATCTAGGGCGAAAATGCCGCCTCCCATCTGCCCATCCACTGCTGAATGCCCAGTGTGCGAAACTGCCCAGCACATAGTAGGTGGTTCATAAATGCTTGATGAAGGCTAGCATCGGAGCCTTCTGTGGTAAGCACAGTGCTTTCTGGCCTCATCCCTGAGGCTTCACTCCTGTCTTGCACTCTGACGGTAGCGGCTTTGCCTTGCCCAGGCCTCTTGCTGAGCCTGCACTCCTGTTGTTCCTGCCCCAACCCCTGCATGCAACACCCCCCAACTCTCTCTCTCTCTCTCTCTCTCTCTCTCTCTCACACACACACACACACACACACATACACACACACTCATGCTTGTGCTTCTCCTGGAACCCTTCTCTGACCACATCAACCTCTAGGAATCATTTCTTCCCCTGAGTTTGAGTACCATGGACTCTCCATCCCATCAGAATTACTTGGGAACCTCTGCATAGTCCAGAAGCCAGCACCCTCTCCTAGAGACTCAGATTCAGGAAACCCAGGTGGGTCTGAGACATGTTTTTTAAGTTCTTCCAGTGGTTCTGATTGTCAGGGTTGGGACTCTGGTCCAGTGATTCTGCTTAGTCCACAGTTCATTCGGACTCTCCCAGTGAAACACTAAGCGGCTAGAAGTTTGTCCAAGTTATTCACTCCCTTCCGAATATCCAGTCTATTTAAGCAAACAGCAAGTGCCCCATAAATGTCACTTAAGAAAATACAGGTGACAGAGAGCCAGTGGGAGGAGCCGCCCGAATGTGGAAGAGTGGAGTGCTGGACACGGCACTGTCAGGACACGCACCCTGGCGTTTGGAGTAGAATAGACCTGGGGTTGAGTCCTAGCCTGGACGCTTCCTCCCAGAGTGACTTCAGGCAACCAAATTCACTCCCGAAGCTCTATTTCCTCCATCAAACAATGAGGATGATAGTAACCACTACCTCGTGGTGTTGTGGCAAGGACTTGATGCCGTCTTTCTTGGTACCATCCAGGAGAGTGCTTGGCATAGTGCCCGGCATGCTTTAAATGCTCACTAAATGGTCACTAATGCAAGGTTTTGTCACTAAAGCAAGGTTTTCCAAAGAGGGAGAGGGCTCTGAACCCCTCCATGTGCATCCAGAGCCGACCCCGCAGCAACACAGGAAGCTGCACGGTTATTGTCCAGCTGGTCCACCTCCCCATCACCCACACCTCTGCTCCCAGCTGCGGCGGGAGGTCTACTCGGGCAGCTGCAGAAGTGCGCATCCTGCCTGCATCCCCTCCCAGGCCTCCATTCCCACCCCACCTGCCAGTCATGCCACATGGCCGCCCTCCCTGCCCGAGAAGCCTGGCCGTGCAGCAGCCTCACGGCACACGCAGGGCTCACACATGCTCGCCTGGCCGCCCGGCACGCAGGCCCGTGTGCTGCCATGGCACGGTGCCCACTCCCGGGCACAGCTAGGCCAGCGCACGGCCTGGCAGATGGCAGCAGGGTGGGGGCCAGGAGAGGAGTGAGAGCTCCTGCTGGTGTTTTAGGTGAGGGTTGGGGTGGAGGTGTCGGCGGGGGAGGGCAGGAAGCTTGGCGGGCAGGCAAGAGATGCCGTAATGGCTTGTGTCTGTGGAGCGGACTCCCGCACTGCAGTTCCTGGCTGGGTTTTCCCGGAGGCCTGGCTCAACCCAGCCTGGGCCATGACATCAAGGCCCTCGGCTGATGAAAGCTGCAGTAAGGATGATTCGGGGACTGAGAGTCCAAGGATGTTGTATTCCTCTGCTTCCAGGTCTGAAACTCATTCCCGTCCCAATTCAATTTCATCAACTCCAACAAGGATTTGGGGAGTGTCTGCTCTAATTCCAGCCCTGAGAATCAGCCTGGTGTCCTCAGAGGGCTGGACAGAAGTAAGGGCATATGAGGCTAGTGCCGCTGGACTAGCCATGCCTTAGCCCCTCAGAGCCTTGGCTAATGCATCCAGGTGAGGGATGTGGGGCTTACAGCAAGAGTTAAGTAAGATGCTGGATGTACGTGGCCTTGACAAATTGTTGGGTGCCGTAGAAATAGTGGGCATAGACGCACACCCTTAAAGAGAGAAGTAGGGAAGACACAGGTCTGAGTGATGTCTCAGGGCTTGGGGGGAGGGGTGCACCATGTAGGTAGAACTTGGGGAGCTCAAAGGAGGGAGGAGAGAATTTTTACAGAGACCACTTAACAAAGTGGCCACGATCTTGGACTCCAGGGTCAAACATACCTGTATCTTCCGTTCTGGTTCTGCCACGTGTCAGCTATGGGACTGTCAGAAAGTCAACTAACTTCTCTGGATGTCACTGCCTTGATTTGAAAAATGGGATCAGGAGAGTTCTTATTCCTGCAGTCCTGAGAATTTAATGACATCAGCAAGCACAGAGCCTGGGGCACAGTGAGATGCGGTTTTTCCTGCTACTATCAATCCAAAAGGACTACAGAAATCAAGAACTTACCTCCCTCAAGAAACCCTCTTAGTAGTTGACATATTCCTTTCAACATAACCAATAGCCATGGCTGGCTAGTATTTATGGAACATTACTCCATGCTAGGTGCTTCCAGAATTTCCCTACTGCATCTAACCTTCTCAATACCCATGATGAGTGGGTATACTATTACTCCCTTCTTACAGATGAGAAAAATGGAACCCAACTTACCTAACATACTCAAGATCACAGCCTTAGACTTTATCCATGGAGATTTGGTCACCTGGCTTTAAGATTCTTCATCCTTAACTACCCTGTTGCACTGTCCCCCAGGGAATGTTCTCGGGCATACCTCACCCAACTCCCTGAAGCCGGCAGTGGAGCAAGTTTCTCTAGGAACCTGGCACTGGACAGCCTATTGGGCATTTTGTTCCCAAGGACTTTGGAAGAGACAGAGGACACGCCAGTACTCCACCCGCCCCCCTCCAGCAGCCTGCACACCCTGTGATCTGGCCCCTGCTAACCTCTCCAGTCTCCACTCTTCACCCTGGTTCTTCTCAGGTCCCAGAGCCTCCATGCTGTTGCTCAAACTCCCCAGGCTCATTCCTGGGCAGTTCCTTCCAGGCACAGGTCCTTGATTTGCTGTCGCTTCTACCTGGGATACTCCCCTTGGTCTTCACGAGGCAGAATTAAATGCAGATGTTTAATTCTCAACCCATGTGTCAGTTCTTCAGAGATGCCTTCCCTACACACCTGCCCTGTGCTACTATGTCCCTCACATCTGAAACGAGCTTGCTGATCTGTTTCCTTGCTTTCTAGCTGTCTCTCCATAGGAGAGTATGAGTTCTTGAATGAGAGGAAGGTTCTTGTCTACCTGTTGGCTGAGTGTGCTCTCCCCAACACTCAGGGTAGAGTGGGGCATAAAGTAGGTGCTTCATAAACTCTTGTCAGCTGGCTGAAACACCCAAGGAACAGAGGACCCCAGCTAGGTTGGGTGGGTAGGATGGGTGGGTACCTCTGGTCCGGTAGAGGCTCCCTTGGTTGAGCTCTGGGTCTGCTAGGCTATCTTCAGTGCTTCCTCCTCTCTTCTCTGACACTGGAGCACAACGTCTGGGTCACAGCGACCTGCTGGATGAGGATGAGAAATGTGTCTGGCGGCAAGCTCTCTTCAGATGCAAATCATCATGGAGTCACTCCTCTTCTTCACAGAGACTCCTGCAGGGCACCCAGAACTCTGGGTCTGGAGCCCACAGGTGGTCAGAGCTACTACCTGAGTCCCTGAGCCCATCTCTCTGGTCTAAGCCAGCACCAGCTAAATGCTCCCACCTAAATACTATTGTGGAATCCTGGGGAAACTTTCTCCTGAAAGGCCTTTCTATCCAGATTATGGATACTCACCATTTTGGAAGCGGAAGAGGAACAAGGGCTCTTTGGAGATGTTCAAGAGTCCTCAGGCCTAAAGATACAACTTGGGAGAGTGGGTGCCTCCTTTGGCAACTAGGTATCCCTGTCCCACACCAAGACTGTCTGGACTGGAATGGGTGTCGGCAGCTCTGGGGGCCTGCAACGATTTTTTTGTTTTTTTGTTTGTTTGTTTTTGTTTTGTTTTGTTTTTACCATATCCTGAGATTCTGCTGGCCCAGATGCAGACACAGGAAAACCACATGGAAATCCAAATCATTTTACTTTGCTCTTCTGCTGATTCTCTGCTTCCTTTAATTCTCTTCCTTAAGAGATTCTCCTCTGCTTTAGAATAACCCTGCTATAAAATATAGCTTCTAATCAGTAGCTGTGTGATCTTGGGCAAGTTACTTAACCTCTCTGTGCTTGAGTTTGCTCACCGTTGGGTGGAAGTAGTAATAAAAATACCTACCTCAAAGAATGGTAATAATTTAATGTGATAATGCATTTCAAGCACTTAGAACTGTGCCTAACAGAGAACAAGCACTTAATGAATTCTTCTTGTTGTTGTTACTTTTACTTAAGGAAATGATGGCTACTGTAATAAATCAATCCCTAAATCTCAGCAGTTTAATAAAACAAAGGTTTGCCTCTTGCTCATATCGAAGTCCACTCCACAAGGGTCCCCTCCACACAGATTCAGGGATCTAGGCTCTTTCCATAATATGGCTTCAACGTCAGAATCTCATTTGTTCCACTGTTGAAAGGGGAAGGAAGATGGAAGCTCTCCCAAGGGAGAGTTGGTGGAGTCCATTCTGGAAGTGCCATCATTCCCACCCACATTCCATTGTCTGGAACACAGTCACATGGTCTTGCCTCACTACGGAGGATGCTGGGAAATGTAGTCGAGCCGAGGCCCCAGGGGAGAAGGAGTGGCTTGGTGGACAACTGGTCTCTGTCACAATTACTCTTTTTTATTATCATGCCATACTGCCACTCAGAAACTATCTCAGAGCAGCCCACGTGCACAGACAAAGCTCCCATTTGCCTCAGTCTTCCCCAGTTTGACACTGCCCTGTCTCTTTTCCCCACCTTCACTTCTTTCCAATATACACCGGTTCCAGCCAAACCAGCAACCTACAGACCTGATGAGGGTACAAAAAATGTGGATTGGGACATGAGTATAGGAAGCATTTCGCTGTGACTATATCTCATGGGCAAAAGCCATGCCGAACTTATCTTTGCATTGCTACCTCCCAGTACTGTTCTAGGAACACAGTCAGTAGCTAAGAAATATTAATCGATGGAATCAATGTCTTCATAAAGACATTCTGAATTATTTGATAATTGATGTGGCCAGTGATTGCCTGATGATAAAGGGCACGGATCCTCGGCTTCAGTGTAAGGGAGACATTTGGGAATGGTGGGGACCATGGTGAACTGGCTGCTGTTGGGTCCTAGCTGATTGTGGCCGTTGAGCAGCCAAGCATTACCAAATCTTGTTATTTTGTTTTTAAAGTAAGAAAGTGGAATTTTTATGTGTAGTCCCCCTGGCTTTCAAGTTTAACAATGTTTCAAACATAGGATGTTCAAAACAACTTCAAAATACAGTATGGAGAAAACCCCACAATGTGGGCCAAAGAGAACACATCTTCAGGGCAACGCCAGCGAAAGGTACTACTTTGCAGTGTCCGCTATGGACCATGATGACAGATGCCACTCAAGAGCTGTCAGCAATTTCAATGGGCCCAAATTGCTGTATATTTAAACAGACAAATAAAAAAAGGAATCCACGGAGAAGACAGATCTTGGCCCTTTTGTAACGACCCATTTGTGTATTCAGGTAAGGATGCCGGATATTTCTTTTAGCTCCTTCAGATGTCAAGCTTTGAGATAAAATCATTACTTTTTTTTCTCTCCTATACAGAATATATGTATATATATTCATATATGGCTTCTGAAACAATAGGGGGGGTGTGTATATAGTGGTTCTGTTTCCCTGGAGAATCCTGACTCTCTCTCTCTCTCGACTGACTCTAAGGGCCTGAGAACCAGAAAGGCCAATGAAGTAAGTTACAGTCCAAATTTCAGCAGGATCAAGATCCAAAAAGAAAGAACCAGTGTTTCAGTTCAAGTTTGAAGGCAGAAGAAGCCTCATGTCCCAGATCAATAGCCAGACAGGAGGAGCTGCCTCTTTCTTAGCCTTTCTTTTTTTAATAATAATTTTTTATTATGTTAGTCGCCATACAGTACATCCCTAGTTTTTGATGTAAAGTTCCATGATTCATTACTTGCATGTAACACCCAGTGCTCCATGCAATACGTGCCCTCCTTAATACCCATCACCGGCCTATCCCAAAACCCCACCCCCCTCCCCTCTGAAGTCCTCAGTTTCTAGCCAGGTCTTCAGATAATTGGCTGAGGCCCCTTCCTCCCCCCACATTGGGGAGGGCGATCAACTTTACTCCATCTATTGATTCAAATGTTAATTTCATGCAGAAATACACTCACGGAAACCCCAGAATAACATTTGACCAATTGTCTGGACAACTCATGACCCAGTCAAGCTGACACATAAAATGAACCATCAGAGGGACATGTCAAGGCTCCCACCATATCCACCTTCAAATATGGAGACGGTGTGGTGCTATCCAGTGCCCTGAGTTCTAATCTCTGTGACCCCAGGTCCATCTCCCTGTCTCCCTGCCTCCTGCTGCTCATACCTTTCAAATAGGAGGGTTGAATTTCATGGCCCACAAGGTCTTTTCCACCCTAGCATTTCCTGCTGTAGTCTGCCCTATGGACTTGGAATCAAAGCCGACCACATTTACCAGACACATTGCTTGTGACTTTATTGAGTAATTTGTACAAAACCTCCAAGAATAATTTATTCACCCGGTGGTGTGAGACGAGGGGAAGAAAATCAATAGAACAGTGTCTCAGTCATTTTTTATTCTCTAAACCTCAAAGAGATTTTATTCCATTTCAGAATTCTTGTGGGCACTTTACCCTACCACACGTCTTTATGGTTAACTTTCAAGAATGCCTAAAGAGATTCATTTTAGGGACTGAAAACCCTGCCTTACCTGGAAACTGCTGGAGGGAGCCCTCCTGGGGAGCAGACTTTCCCAGGGCTTTTATTGACACTTGAGTGATTACTGGAGAAAGACAGGGGGAGGGTTTGGACAGAAAGCAACATACCCTATCTCTCGGGCTCGTTTCAAAGTCATTCCGGGAAGAAATTTAAAGGCTACTTGTTTCAAATTCAATTGCCACCTCTTCAACAACTTAACATTGACACTCTCACTTCTCTTCCATCAAGGTAATGGGCAAACCGACACTTTGCTTAAACAGACTTGCCACACTGGCTCACCGTGAAGAATATCCACACATCCTTTGTTTTCTTTTCGGCACAAAGTGGAGAGCATCACCAAGCTGGAAGCTTCGGTAGCCTCTTCTGTTTTCTGGCCCTAACAGGTCAGATGAGAAGCAAAGTTGACAAGGGAAAGGCCTTGGATTAAGAAGATCTGGTCTAGTCCTAGTATCATCACTGACCAGGCTGCAATAGGAGATAAGCTTTTCAAGCCTCAATTTTCTCATCTGTAAAATGGGTACCACACAAGCAAGGGGAGTGGGAGAGGAAGAAGCAGGCTCCCAGAAGAGGAGCCTGATGTGGGGCTCGATCCCAGGACTCTGGGATCACACTCTGAGCTGAAGGCAGACGCTTAACGACTGAGCCACCCAGGCGCCCCTCTGGTTACTTGAACAAAAGTAGATTCACTGGAAACATAAAAGGGGTTCACACGGTCCACAAGATACTGCAAAATCAAGACTGGATATGAACAAAGCCAGGTCTCTTATGCCAGATACCACACCCGCTGAGTCTCAGCTCTAAATCTACTCTTCTGCATTCTGCTCCATGATGCCGGGGCTCAGACTTTCCAAACTACAGCTCTCCAGTTGAGTTCTGCCATAGAGGTTTCTAGAGGGAGATGCCTCCCTGCTTTTATGTCGCAAACATCCCTGTCTCCTATGGGGACAGCTGACATGGATTTAGGGTCTCTCTTATACCTAAAATAATGTCATCTCAAGATCCTTCACTTAATCACTTCTGCAAAGACCCTTTTCCCAAATAAGATCACATTCACAGGCTCCACATAAGCATCTCAACCCACTGCAATGTGTGAACCGTTCAACCCACCACAAAGGGTGCTGACGTCCTTCACTTTTTTGACCAGTTGCTCAGTCCTTCACCCTCATAATTAGGAAAGCAGTTAGTCTCTCCCTCTTAAGGCCTCTCCCAATCATGGCTTTTCTACTGTAGACCGCTCACCAATACACTGAAGAAACCTCTTCCCCAGATGTTGGTGGGCAGCTGCAATCCCTCCCCAGTCCAGATCGCTGTAGAGGCTGTCTTGTTCTTGGGGTAGAGACAACGTATCACTCCTTCAATGCCAAGCCTGGCTTAGGGTCCCCGGAATTGGACATGCAAAGGTACAACTCATTTGCTTTCCCACCACCACATCCAGAGATCCAGGCAGCTCCAGGGACCCCGGATAATCCCTAGACCCATTTCTCACCATCTCTTAGAACCAGGGCCACGAATCCCTACCTTGCAGCGATCCTCCCCTATGAGACAGACAAGTCTCCCTTTTTAACCTCAAACCACCTAGGCCCTACTATATAAGGCTCCTTCCACAGACCCTGGACAACAGCCTGTCCTCTTGAGAGAGGTGTCCAAGGGAAGCCAAGATGTCTATACCTACTCTTTGAAGGATAGAGGAGATGACCTTCAAAAACTCCAAGGTGATGTTGGCTTGGGATAGAGGGAGAAAATCCCATAAGTTTAATCTCTGGCAAAACATATTTCTGGGGATTACATGTTATTATGTGAAAAAATCAAATTGCAAAATAGCGTAAAGAGTGTTGTCCCATTTCAAGTAGATAGATGCAGATCTTAGAAAGATATCCATTAAATTATTTACAGCAGTTCTCTCCAGGTGACGAGATTACGGACTATTTTTATTTTCATCATTTTCTTATCTACATTTTCTAAGTTTTCCCCAATGAGCATATATCATTTTTGTAATAACATTTTTAAGGTTATATAAAAGACAATACTAGCACCTTGCAGTCACAGACTGCTTTGCTGTGTCTCACATCTCTAATCTAATTTCCTACCTGTGAGGTCAGGAGGGCAGGTATTTTTATTCCTGTTTTGTAGATGGGAACTCTGAGGAACAGGCAGTGTGAGATATGACCTGCCCAAGGTCTGAGAGCAAAGCTGGGACCAGGACCCAGGCAGGGCTGCCAGCTTTCAGTTCGGGTGACTTCACCTGTGCCTGTAGCAAGCCAGCTGCGGGTAGGAATTCTCAAAGAAGGGCCCCAGATACTATGAATTTGTAAGGTCAAGTCATCACAGTGCCAAAGGAAACAATGACCTTGGCTTTGGCCACTTGGGAAAGTGGTAGGGGCAGGAAACTGTAGGACTATGTGAGAAGCGAGCCTGCTGATTCTGGATCCCTGGCGAGGGAAGGAAGCCCTGGTGCTTGATGTAAAGGAATGGAGAGGAGGTGGATTTCCAGTTGAGGTGCTTATCTCGTGTAAAGGTGAGCCTGAGGTGGGTGCTGAGAAGTGTCTGGATGCTGAGAAGCCTCAGAGGAAAACTGCCGAGTTCCCATGTAAGTAGGAGTCTGCTACGAGTCCACTGCCTGCTTGGCCCATCAGGGTTCCAAGAAAAGACAGTTAGGAAATTCCCTGCTCCTTTAAATATGCCTCCTAGTTCTTCCTCAAAGGAGTGGGGATAAGACGGATAAGAGAATATACCATTTTCAAAGTGCTCTGCAAAAAACCCAAAAACAAACAAACAAACAAAAAAAACACAGTGCTAGGCTCAGAGTTGTCACTCGCCAAAGTTTGTTGAATTCATGAATTCTTTCATCGAAACACACAGACCGCATGAGACAGGTGTGGCATGTCTTATCACTTCCATTTTACCAATGAGGAAACTGAGGCCCAGGCCATGGCATGTGCAAGTTCACATTAGTGGGCAGCCAGACAGGGACTTGAACCTGGGTCCCCTGGCTCCTGATTCAACATGGTTTCTGCCACATGCACGGAGCTGCCTCTCAGACCTTTGAGACACCTGCGTTTGCTCTTTTGCTACTGAATTGTCCTGAGGCAACGGCACATAAACATTACAGGAAACAACTCCAACTGTACTAATTAACTCCCAGGGACTTAGCAGTCCTGCCTCCCCAACCCCAAACCACTCCAGGTTCTGCATTATCCCACAGCAGATGTGGAGATAGAATGTAGGACAAAGTTTAAGGCAAAGTTCTGATGTGATGCAGATGAACAGAAGAAAGAAAAGGTGTCAGATTGATTGCTGTTTTAATTAAAACTTGTTTTATAGCAAGTGAGAAAAACCAGCCCAAATACGCTCAGGCAGAAAGGAGGATGTTTGGGAAGGAGGGAGAAGCAACTTAATGTAGCCCTGGGAGCACTAGAGTTTCATCTGGGTCTTGGGGCCAACTGATCAGGGCGTGAACATCTCCAGGGTTCACTTGTGCTCTCTTGCTTTCCTTCTTTCTCTCTCTCTCCACCCCCCCTCCCTGGTTTTGTTTGTGTTTTTATAGAGAAAGCAGGGGAGGGACAGAGGGAGAGAAAGAATCTTAAGGAGGCTCCATGCCCAGTGTGGAGCCCAGCATGGGGCTTGATCTCACAACCCTGAGATCATGACCTGAGCTGAATTCAAGAGTCAGATACTTAACTGACTGAGCCACCCAGGCACCCATCTCTCCCCCATTTTTTATTTCAGTTCCTCTGTGTATGTGTTGGCTTGATTCTTTCCTCCTGCAGACCAACTTCATCCTGTTGGGGGGATCGTGGTGCTGAAAGCTTCTGGGTCTCACCTCTCTCTGCTCCCACCACCAAAAACGGGCTGAGCCGTTCTCTTAGATCTAGTATTTTTTTTTTTAATCCCAAATAAGGAACATGATTGGCTTATCTGGAGTCAGGTGCCTGCCCCTAGGCCAGTCAATAAGGCAGGGACAACAGAATCACACCACAGGGGGCACATCTGTCAGGCTGGGAATGTCCAGAGAAGAAGCATCATCACGGGTTGACTGTATTTGGCTTTCAAACGGATTTCTCATCTATGACGACCAGCTTTGTGTCATGACCTATGCAAGACCTCATGGAGCTTCACAACTATCCAGTGAAGAACTATGGCCAGCCCAATTAACAGGAGCGAAAGCTGAGGTCCAGAGAGGACCTGGCTCCCATCTTACAGCTGGTGAGTGATGGAGACAAGATTTAAATTCATTCTGGTTTCAAAGAAGGCTCCCTTCCCTACACCACATTGCCTCCTTAACTTGGTAGGCATTTAAAGAGCACTTGATGTATGCAAAATCCTGTGAGGCTTACAGAAAGTAATCTGAACTGGTGCCTGCCTTTCTGGAGTCTACTTGGATGACCTCACTCTCCACCTAGAAGGTATCACAGTAGCAGAGGAGTTATGAGCAAGGTACCAAATGCCGCATGGTGGAAGGAAGAAAAGGAACTGTGTCCTGATTGAGGGCAGACTGTGTGCCAGGCTCTGTGCAAAACATTATCAGATTTATCCTCTAGACCTGCACTAAGAGTAGCCACGAGTCATGGATGCTTATTTAAATTGAATCAATTGAAATGAAATACAATTTAACTTTCACTTCCTGTCACTAGCCACATGTCAAGTAATCAGTAGCCATTTGTGGCTTGTGGCTACTTACTGGACAACACAGGTACGGACCGTATTTATCGGCAGAGAAAGTTCTGTTAGACGGTGCTGGTCTAAATGGGAAGCTCCATGAGAACATGTGGCGGGTCTGCTTTTTGCTGTCCACCTTATGTCCAGCCCCCTGCAGAGTACCTGACACGTGGTAGTCAATCAATAATTACATGAATGCATGAATATATATATATTTTAGACTCAAAGACAACTTGCATTAAAAGATTTACCATATAATGAACATAAGGGAAGGGAAGGAAAAATAAGACAAAATCAGAAAGGGAGACAAACCGTAAGAGACACTTAACTATAGAAACACACTAAAGGTTGGGGGAGGAGAGGTGGGTGGGGGGATGGGGTAACTGGGGGAGGGGCATTAAGGAGGGCATGTGATGTAATGAGCGGTGGGTGTTCTATGCAACTGATGAATCACTAAACTCCACCTCTGAAACTAATAATACACTATATGCTAATTAATTGATTTTTAAAAAAGGTTTACCATCTATTTAATTATAATATTCCATAGAAAACATAAAGGAAAAGAGGCAGTGGGATATGCCGAATTCCCTGCAGGCAGCATGACTGGGGGCAGTCCTCACCATACCCATCCTTACTGAGCACCTACCGCTTTCATCCCAACTCTCCCTGGAGCAGGCAGATGTTCCTTTCCCTTTTAGTGCCGGAAGCCCCGGCAGACCCAGTCCTCAGCCACACCTGGCCCAGAGGTGCGAGGCCTCACAGGTTTGCCTCTTCAGGCAGAGGAAAGCAACTCTTCTGCGCCCCCTTGTGGCCAGGTGAGGCATAAGCTCAGAGAAATCAGGCAACCCAGAGTTGAAATCAGTGGGCAGGAAACCACAAGCGGTGGTGGTCTGGGGGTGTAGAATCAGCAGAGAGCTCTCCCTCGTTCTGGGTGGGGGTGGTGAAGGATTTTGCCCAAGTGACCACTATGGCTTATTACCTACGTGTGCACTTTCACCAAAGCAAAAAGCAAATTACCTTTCCTTCAAGAGTGCTCATCCGAAAGTTTCCTGGGTGTTTCTTTGTCTAATAGCTCTTTTCTTGCTTATTTATTTATTTTTTTCTGCCCATATTTGATTAAAACATATTATATTCTCAGGAATCCCCCCTCCCCTCAAAGGTCACTTTCCACAGGCTCTATTTAATTAACGAGTGCCAACTTGAGGATGAAAGGTAGGAGACAAAAGGTCTTCCTTATCCAATCTGAGCCCAAATAAAATCGTATTAACATTTCACCTTTTGTTCCTGTGCAAGAAAAGCCTATGGTGCATTGTATCAAAAGTTATTGAAATTAGGAAAGACGTTTTAAAAAGAAAGTAGTAGACAGCTGTGGCAGTGAATTTGAATCCCCCCAATCCTAACAGGAATGAAAAAGGAAGGGAATGAGGAAGAGGAAGAAAAGCAGGGAGGAAGGGAGAGAACGAAAGAAACAGAGACGGGGTAATGATGCTGTATCCTAAGCCTTGTTCTAAAATCAAATCAAGGGGCGCCTGGGTGGCTCAGTCATTAAGCATCTGCCTTCAGCTCAGGGCGTGATCCCAGAGTCCTGGGATCGAGCCCCACATCAGGCTCCTCCACTGGGAGCCTGCTTCTTCCTCTCCCACTCCCCTGCCTGTGTTCCCTCTCTTGCTGGCTGTCTCTCTCTCTCTGTCAAATAAATAAATAAAATATTTAAAAAATAAAATAAAATAAAATCAAGAAAAAACAATCAATTTGCACAGGAGCTGTGAATAACCTAAAAGAACTTCTATTTTCAGATGGATCCCCGAGAACAGAAGCTCCGTGAGAGCACAACCCTTTGCTTTTCCAGAGCATCTCACCAACCCCTGGGGAAGTGCCTGGCACCTGGTAGCAGCTCACAAAATATTTGCCCAGCACACTAAGAAACAAAATCCAGGCTGGCTGGGTTCTTGCTCGGTCTGTCTTTCACTCACTCTGGACCCTGAGGCAAGGCCCTGCTCCTCTCTGAGCCCGAACAGCTCCATCTGCAAATAGAAAGACAATCCTCATCCAGCTTTCCTGGCAGGGAAGCTGGAGGATCAAACATGGACGTGGAGACTCACTGGAAAGGTCACAGCATCACACGACATAAGCCACCACATTATTACCACTAGCTCCCATGTTTCCTGGGCCAAAACTACAAGCCCACACCTCACTTTCACCATCACAGATGAAAAACTCAAAATAAAGAAGCGAGAATGTAATCAGTACAGCAGAGGAATGAGAGAGGCACAGGGGTGACCCCAAACATAGGCCAGCCATGTCTATCATCTGCAGGGGAGAAGGGGGCCAGGTCACACTTGTTCACCGCCACTGCTTACAAAATTCTAGCAGGTCTCTGCCTTTGTGCCAGAATTCTCCAGGCAGTCAATAAATAGTGTGTGACACACAGAGGCCCCTGCACAGGGTAAAGGTCACCAGGTGTGAGCTGCTGCACTGAAGGCTTTATTATAGGCCTGGCAGACAAACCTTCCCCCAGACTAAGGGCTTGTCACCAAAGAGTCCCCGTCACCCAGCATGACCCAGGTGGCTCGACAGTCAGACCAGGCTTTCAGCCAGTGAGGAAAGGCCCTCCTCCCCCAATTCCCTTTGCTCTCGCAGGTGTTTTCTCCCCGACAGTGAAGGCTAATTACAGATGCATCTTCTGCCTGCAAGAGGGAACGGAAGCGTGTTCCTAAGGCTGCAGGTGACACTATCCGCAGGATGAGAAAGCTGAATTCACCCCAGCGAGAAAATGAGGAGGCAACTTCTATAAGCCTTCCGTCCTCCTCCTCCCCCCCGGGACTGCGGAGTCAAACCCAGGGGCCTCCATGTGTCTGATTCTTCTCCAGCCTCTACTTAAATTCTTTGCTCCAAACCCACAAATCAGGACACTTTGGTCTTGCTCAAGACAGTCCTTGTCATTGACATTCAGGGACAATGGGAAAGAGCTGGTCCTTCTCTCCCTTTCACTCAGGGGTTGAAGATGTGGCTTCCCACCCACTGGCCTGCCCATCTCAGTTCTCCTGGCCTTTCCTTTCTGGCTGGCCCTGCTCTTCATGGCTGCGTCTTTCTGCTGCCTGGGCCTCAGTTACTTATTTTCATTTATTATTAATATCCTAATAGGCAGAGAAGCTGACTGAGAGATGCCATGTTTTTGTTTTTGTTTTGTTTTAGAGTTTTAGATCCCCGAAATAAAAATACAATAATCCAGAAAAGAGGTTTCCCTTCTCTGGACCACAGACACATGGGAGAACTAGGGCATTGCTGGGCATTCTCTTTGGACATTCCACAAATATCTATTGGACATCTGATATGTGCCAGGCACCATTCTGGACATTTGGAATGTATCTGCGAGCAAACGGAGCAAGATCCCTGCCTTTGTGGAGTCCAGATTCTGGGTGGTGGAGTGGGCAGTCAAGAAATAAACAACCGGCATAAGAAGTAGATGAGATGGTGCGTCATCAGGTGACACAGGCTGGGGCAGAGGGGTGAAGGAGTACGGTTAAGGAGAAGCAGGACTGCTGGCTGGCGAGACGCACAGGGCAGGTGGCGGTGCAGCCCAGCACTGCTGGGACAAAGAGGGGAAGTGGCCAGCCTAGGCTAGGGATGGAGAGGGAAAGGCTGGTTTTTCAAAGGACATTCTCTTCATAAAGGAGAAGAGTGTGTTCTAGCCATGGGGACAGCTGGTTGAAAGTCACAGAAGAGAGACAGCAGCAAATCTGGGGACCTGAGGGGTCTTGTCTGGCTGGAGGAGGTGCTTCCGTGGGGAGTGAGCTGTGCTTAAAGTGGGGGCCGGATTATAAAGCTCTTTAGCTATGGTGAGGGGTTTGGATTTGGTCCTGGGAAGACAGAGGCTGTGGAAGACAGACTGTGGCTGGAGCTCTGTGACTAGAAGTGACCGAGCAAGGAAGCACTGTGGATTTCCAGTTCTGTCCTTTCAAGATCAGGGACCATTGCACGTCTCTGCCTCCCTGAGGTTAGGCGTGGCCATAGGACCTTCTTTGGCCACTGGAATGAGAATGGAAGTGTCGTATGTCTCTTCCCGTGGAAGCGTTAAGAGCTTGTACGCCATCTCCACCGTGACTGTGGGCTACCGTCCCCCTCAGCCCCAGCTGCTGAGTCCCAGCACATAGGACAGTTGCCCCGGACAGCTGACCAGCCCCGAAGTATCTGATCATAATTAACGCAGGATTATTCAAATAGCCCAGTTCCTCATTAGACCTCGATCTTCCTCCTAGAAATTGGGCAGAATCTTCCCAATCTCAGTGCAGTTCATGACTCCTGCCTCAAGCCCAGCCAGCAACAACCCAACAAACACTATGCTTTCTCCCGTTAATGATTGCCAGGAGCCCCCAAATCTCCAGAACGTCTCGAAACTGCTTAAGACTCCTGTTTCATTGTTTTTTAATCCAGTAGTGCTGGGAGGCAAACTAAGGGTGACCACAATGACTCCATTTTTGCAGAGGCAGAAACTGAGGCAGAGGTGGGCTATGTGACATGGCCAATGTCACATAGGAGAAGACGCAGGGTTGGACGTCAAGCCTGGGCTTTCTGGGCTGTTGTCTACCCGTCCCAGGACTCGTGATGATCACCAAGGTGTGGGGGATGGGGTTGTTCTGAGATGGAGGCCACCAATTCCTAATCGTTCTCTGATGGCTGAAGCTGAGCTGGAGGCAGGGAGGCTGGGGTGCATCAGTGGTCCCTTCTCCAACCCCATCCCCATCTGCCACCTACCTTCCACCTGCCAGAACCAGCAGCCATCTGACAGCTTTGCTCATAGCTCAGGCTACCGTTGCCTCACAATATCACATAGGCTGTCTCTCAGCCTCGAAAAGTCTGCCCCTCCTCTGGTCACCTATTCCAAATAAACCCTTATATTTCTGGTCTGGGCTCATATATCACCTCCTCAGGGTGGTCTTCCCTGATTGCCCAGGCAGGGGCCATATTACCACGAGGGTAGGGACCTTTGCTGTTTTCTGATCCCTGTGTTTTGGACTTAATAAACCACGCTAAATATTTATAGATGGAATGAGTAAACTGTCAAAAGCTATACAAATGGAAGGGATTTTTGTCCGTCTACATTATATGGAAATGCCACCTTCCCCAGCTTAGGCAGGATTTCACACATCCTCTCACCATAGGTGCTTGATTGCGTTTTAAATAAAAAGACCCAGTCCCCAGACACCGTGGGCAGCCGCATCAGAGCCTTTCCCAAGTAATGAACTTCCACGGCATTATTGCTGCATTAAATCGTGTTAATCAAATGGGAGGTGGTAAGCGGTTTTCCTCCCTCTGTAATCCTTCCTGAGCGGTACACTCTCAGTGGGAAAATAAAAAGGCCGATGTGGATAACAGTCCAGAATGGATCAAAGACAAGCAGCAGTTTTGATTTGTGTTAATTTTGCATGTACAAAAAACCTCCTCATTTCTCGTTATTAAAAGGAAGCAGAAGCATGACAATAACATGCTGTTTGAAGAGTGACAATCAAACGCAGAACATTTTGCTCAAACACTCAGAGGCAGAGGGAGCGGAAAAGCCACTCAGATGCGATGTCACGATGTTGCTTGCCCGCTCGGCGCCCAGGAACAAAACCCCTTTGCTAAACCTCCCTTGAAGAATGCGTATTTTCAGGTCTGTGTGGGGGTGGGAGGGAACATTGCTTTCCTTTGCATAAACTGACTATCAGTTCAGGATTCAAATGAAGTCATCCTTCACTCTGGCTTCCAGGGACGAGTTACTAAACTCCGTGCTGGGTGCAGAGAGACAGCAGAGCAGTGGCCCCAGCTCTCAGGATGTTCCCAGTCTGGTAGGAGAATGGAAACAAAGCAGTCGTGGGTATTATAAAGGAGAGAGTGCTGCTGTCATGGAGGGAGGTCCCAGACACTGAGCGAGAACCAAGGGCAGGGTTGGGTGTTAGGCAAGAGGGTTGGGCCCCCAGGGTCCACCCTGTCCTTCTCCACAGAGCCTGTGGTAGGCATGGACAATGAGCTCTTGAGAGAACCTTTCAGCCTCAAGGGGTCCCCAGTTTCTAGGCTCCAGGGAAACTTCCCCAAACATGAGTCCTCCAATGGCATCCAGGGTCAACACATATGGCAAATTCCAAGTTGACAAAAGTCCAACAGAACAAATCCGCAGAAGGTAGAAAGTCCCACTTCTATCTTCCTACACTCCTATCCCAAAAGGAGGCCAGAGAAGCTGCAAGAGCTCACTCATCAGCAGGGACCATTGATATGTGCGGGTATTGGAGAAGGAAGAAGGGAGCCAGCCAAACAAGTGAGGCAGGTTTGAGGTAGGTAGAGCTCACCTTGATTGCAATGGCGTGGTCTTCCCTTGCAAGCAGGAAGCTTAGAAGGGGATTTAGAGCACAGACATCAACCAGGATGAATATGCAGCAAATCCTCATTAGTGAGCCCTCACTATTCCCCAGGCACGGGGTGTTCATTTGAGGTATGATATCACCTTCAGGGCTCACCTACCCCTATTCCACAGGTGTGGCCAGTGAGCTCAGAGATGCAGAAACGTGCCTGGTTCTCACAGTGATGGAACCAGATCCCTGATCAGTTCATTTCCAAAGCCATTTTATTTTCACCAAAGCCTGCTGAGATTCTCTGGGTGTATCTTGCAGTATTTTATGTTGTTTTGTAAAAGCTAGAAAGTAGAAACGCACAAGAGGCCCAGTTGCCTAATATTTTTTTAAAAAGCAATTACATTTCTCAGACTTTCAGTTGCTATGGCAGACTGTGCCCTTTTGGTATTTGGGAAATATAAGAACCAGCAAGAATGCAAGGTTACTTTGGCATTTTGTGCTGAAAACCTAGATACTTCTGATGATGAGGGGCTCACAGCCTCAGGTGGAATCAGGGCCCCCAGAGGCCTTAGAGTCATTGTCTCTGGTAGGACAGAGCTGCGAGGATGGGGCATTTGAAGGAGAAGGTTATTGGCTGGAGCAAGGTGTCCTGGCCTCAGACCCACCCTTCCCATTAACTCACCTTGAGCCTCTAGGAAAAAGTCACATGCGTCCACATCCATCCTTCAGAAAAATGAGGTGACTTGTACCTCCTGATTTTGAGGACATCACAATTAGTGATCACAAATGACGACTGCAAACACACTCCCAATAGGACTTGCTCCACAGTGTGGAAGGGCATCAAGGTATCAGGAGAAGGATCTGGAGGGGTCGCAGGGAAAAGGGGGGAAATGCTTAGCACTTAAAGGCAGTGTAGGCGCAAGAGTGCAACCCACATAAAAAGAGATTTCATGTATGCATCCATATATACATACATATACATACACATTACATGTATTTGCATGTTACATATGCATATATGGCGTATATTACAAAAATGATATAACAATGCAAACATATATGTGTATAATATAGATCTGTATGTAGAGAGATAATATATAACACAATCACGATACAATAATGATAAAAGATACTTTTCTCCTAATTATTTATTTATCAAAATATTGCCATGTGCCAAGCTGTGCCAGACCCTGAAGACATAGCCCTAAACAAGAGAGACGAAGTTTGTTATTTCATCGAGGTGATACTCCAGGGAAGAGTTGACAGACAAAGTGGACAAGTCAACAAAAGGACTTCATACGCCATCAGCTCCTTCCCATGGCGCTCCATGTTCTTCCTCCAGATAAGTTCTAATGGCTGCATAACATTATATTGTTATGCTAATTTAGCTAATGAGTTCCCCATTTTCTGGTACTTGGTTGGTGTTTGTTTGTTTGTTTGTTTGTTTTTAGATTTGGAGGCTTGCACAGATTTACGTGTGCATTCATGAATATTTCCTCAGGATATAAGCAAAGAAGTGGAACTGTCGGATCAAAGTACAGTATGTGAACATTTCTCAGGCTCTTGCTGCGGTTATCAAGATACCCTTCAAGGGGTGCCTGGGTGGCACAGCGGTTAAGCGTCTGCCTTCAGCTCAGGGCGTGATCCCAGCGTTCTGGGATCAAGTCCCACATCGGGCTCCTCCGTTATGAGCCTGCTTCTTCCTCTCCCACTCCCCCTGCTTGTGTTCCCTCTCTCGCTGGCTGTCTCTATCTCTGTCAAATAAATAAATAAAATCTTAAAAAAAAAAAAAAAGATACCCTTCAAAAGCTGGCCCCAATTTCCACTTCCAGGTGTAGGACGTGAGTCTCAAAACCCAAACATCCTGGACTTTAATTAGAAATCAATAACAACGGGGCTCCTGGGTGGCACAGCGGTTAAGCGTCTGCTTTCGGCTCAGGGCGTGATCCCGGCGTTATGGGATCGAGCCCCACATCCGGCTCCTCCGCTATGAGCCTGCTTCTCCCTCTCCCACTCCCCCTGCTTGTGTTCCCTCTCTCGCTGGCTGTCTCTATCTCTGTCGAATAAATAAATAAAATCTTAAAAAAAAAAAAAGAAATCAATAACAATGATATGTGGGGGGAAATCCTGAAATACTTGAAAATTAAACAACTCACTTCTAAATAATCCGTAGGGCAAAAGGAAATCTTAAATGAGATCAGAAAAATAGTTTGAACAAATAACTGAACAAAAATAAAATAGAACACACCAAATTTATGGGATGCAGCTAAAGCAGTGCTTAGAGAGAAATTTACAGCATTAAATACCTATATTTTAAAAAAAGAAATGTCTCATATGAATAACCTAGATTTTTTAACCTTAGAAAAACTAAAGGAAGAGAGGAAAAGAAACCCAAAGCAAGTGGAAGGAAAGGGACAATGATGATGAGGGCAATCAATGAAATTAAAAACAGAAAAATGGAGAAATCAATGAAAACAAAAGTTAGTTCTTTGAAAATATCAATAAAATTGACAAACCCACAGCCAGGCTCTGAAAGAAATGGAAAAGACACAAATCTCCATTATTAGGAATGAAAGGGAGGTTATCAGCACAGACCACACAGCCATTAAAAGTTTAATGAGGGAAGACGGTGAACAACTCTATACACATAAATTCAACCACTTAGATGAAATCGCTTAATTCCTTGAAAGCCACAGACTACTAAACTCACCCAAGAAAAAATAGATAACCCGAGTAGCCCTGCCTCTAAGAAATTATCACTTAAAACCTCTGAAAGGGAAGACTCCAAGCCCAGATAGTTTCTCTAGAAATTCTGCCACATATTTAGAGAAGATTCTACACAAATTCTTCCAGAGGATGGAAGTAGATGGAACTCTTCTCAACTTATTTTGTGAGGCCAACATTACCTTGATGCCAAAATCAGGAAAAGATAATACAAGACCGTACAGATCAATCTCCCTCATGAATATACAGAGGTACTCATCAAAATATAGGCAAATCGAATTCAGCAATATATAAAAAAGAATAATACATCACAACCAAATGAAGTTTATCCCAGGAATGCAAAGCTGATTCAACATTTGAAAATCGATCATTGTAATATTTCATATTAGCAAATTAAAGGAGAAAAATCAAGTGATACAGAAAAAGCATTTTAAAAATTAAACATCTGTCTATGATAAAAATTCTTATCAAACCATGAACACAAGGGAACTTTTTTAATTTGATAAGGTGCATCCACAAAAACCCTACGGCGAACATTATATTTAATGATTTTTAAAAAGTGCTTGCTTTCATTCTAAGATTGAGAACAAGAAAATGTTTACTTACATGACTGATTCAACATCACACTAGAAATCCTATCCCAAGCAATAAGACCAAACCAAGAAAGGCCTAGACATTGGAAAGGAAGAAATAAAACTGCCTCTATACGTGGATAGCATGATTGTCTATGTAGAAAACCCCAGAGGAATCTATAAACAAAAACTAGAATAAACAAGTGAGTTTAGCAAGGTCAGGAGAGTCAAGGGCAACATATAAAAAAATTCACTGTATTTCTATATTCCAGAAATGAGCAATCAGAAACTAAAATATTTTTTTAAATGACATATACAAGAGCTCCAAAAAAGAAAGTAGCTAAGTAGATATAAATCTAACAAAGATATGTACAGAATATGCATGCTGAGAACCATAGAACACTAATGAAAGACATGAAAGAGGGGAACCTGGGTGGCACAGCGGTTGAGCGTCTGCCCTCGGCTCAGGGCGTGATCCCAGCGTTATGGGATCGAGCCCCACATCAGGCTTCTCCGCTGGGAGCCTGCTTCTTCCTCTCCCACTCCCCCTGCTTGTGTTCCCTCTCTCGCTGGCTGTCTCTATCTCTGTTAAATAAATAAATAAAATCTTTAAAAAAAAAAGACATGAAAGAAAGCTAAATGACTGGAGACACATACTGTGCTCATGGACTGGAAGCCTCAACAGAGTTGAGAGACCAATTCTCTCCCAAACTTACCTGGATATCCACTGCAATTCCAATCAAAATTCCTGTAGGGACTTTTGTAGATATAAACAGATTAATTCTAAAATTTGTATAGAAAAGCAAAGGAACTAGAGTAGCCAAAACAATTTTTTTAAAAAGAGCCAAGTTGGAGAGTTCGTACTCTACGATGTTAAGACTTATTAAAAGCTACAGTAATCAGGAGGGTATGGTATTTATTGACCAAAGGATAGACATAGAGATCAATAGAACAGAATGGGGGGGGGTCTAATGCTAGACCCACACAAATATAGTCCATCGGTTTTTGACGAAGATGCAAAGGTAATTCAATGAAAAAATAGTATAAAAAATGGTGTAGGAATAATTGAACATCCCTACACTAAAAGAAAGAAAGAATGGACAAATAAAAAAAAAAAAGAGGAAGAAAGGAGGGGGCATTGGGGTACACTTTATACAAAAGTTAACTGAAAATGGACCACAGGTCTAAATGTAGGACATAAAACTGTAAAACGTTTAAAAGAATATATAGGAGAAACATTTTGTGATTTTGGGTTAGATAAAGAGATCCTGCACTTGACACCCAAAGTACGACCCATAAAAGAAATAAAAAAGGTAGATTGGGCTTCGTGAAAATTGAAAGCTTTTGCTCTGCAGAAGACACTGTTCTGAGAATGAAAAGACGAGGTACAGATGGGGAGAACATATTTACAAATTAGGTAAGTCCTTGTACCCAGAATATACAAAGAACTCTAAAAACTCAACAAAAGAAAATAAAAACCCAGTTAAAAAGAGGGTGAAATAGTTGAATAGATGCTTCACAAAGGAAATATGTGGATAATGTGCCAATAAGCACATGAAAAGATGAAAATTACTATTAGTTATTACAGAAATGAAAACTAAAACCACAATGCAATACCACTATACTTCTGGTAGAATAGCTTTAAAAAAAAACCCAAAAAACAAAAACCCTGATAATACCAAGAGCTGCCATGGATGTGTCGTAACTGGAATTCTTTTTTTTTTTTTTTTTAAAGATTTTATTTATTTATTTAACAGAGATAGAGACAGCCAGCGAGAGAGGGAACACAAGCAGGGGGAGTGGGAGAGGAAGAAGCAGGCTCATAGTGGAGGAGCCTGATGTGGGGCTCGATCCCGTAACGCTGGGATCACGCCCTGAGCTGAAGGCAGACGCTTAACCGTTGTGCCACCCAAGAGCCCCCGTAACTGGAATTCTTAAATATTGCTGGTGGGAATGCAAAAAGGTACAGCCCCTCCGGAAAACAGTTTGGAAGTTTCTTATAAAGTTAAACATATGCTTACCTTATGACCCATTCCTAGTATTTACCCTACAGAAAGAAAAGCTTGTTTTCAGACAAAATCCTATACGTGAAGGCGCATAGCAGCTTTATTGATAACTACTTCCAAATTGTCAATAAGCTAAATATTCTTCCATGGATGCACAGGGAAACATTGCTACCTCCAAAACGTGGACTACTATGCAGTAATAAAAAGAATGAGCTATTGATTCGTGCGACAATATGATTCTCACAGGCATTATCCTGAGTGAAAGAAGCCAGTCGCAAAGGCTGGATATCATGAGGCCATTTACATGATATTTACATGAGAAAGCAAAATACGGGGATGGGAATGGATCAGCGGTTGCCAGGGATGAGAGGGTGAGGGTTGCACCACCGCATGGAGGAATCTCTGGGCTGATAGAACAGTTCTGTGTCTTGATTGTAGTGGCATCTATGTGTTAAAACTCATAGAACTTGTACCCGCAGAAAGGGGGGATTGGTTTTAGCATATGTAAAATTGTACAAAGATAGACCTCTCCTTCTGGTCTTCCCACCACATTACATTATGTCTCCCGAGGGGGCAGGCATCACCCAGAGCAACTCATAGCAAAGGGTGGGTCCTTCACGACTTCACAGAATGTAATGTCATACACAGCCCTTAGCTTTTGTCCCCCAGAACCAATTTTCTCCCTTAATTACAACTGTATCTTTAATAGAGGAAAACCTGCTCTTCCATTTTGAGTGTTCTGGTGGAAGGGTCATTAATTCCGGCCATAAGAACTTTGTTTTTCTATGTCCCGCCTGTTTCTAAGCCTTGTTCTGCCAGTTCTTTTCAATTAGGCCACTCCTGGTTGCAAGTAACAGGCTTCTGAAAATAATAGAGATTTTGTTATCTCACATGACCAGCCATTCAGAGGCTTAGCAGTCTCAACGTTGCTTAATTTTGTGAACACATGTCTATAATCAGGGGTCTGCCCGCTGCACCTCCCTCCTCTTCCACCCTCCCTGCTAGCCTTCTAAATAAATTGTCCTTTGTTGGAGGTAACCAGCATCTATCCCTGAGGCTTGTAATGAGGAATCTTAGTTGGTGTGCAGGCCTTTGTGACCCTGGACTCCCACTGGAGTATAAACCCCCAGAGAACAGGAGCTCGTCATGATATCCCCAGCACAGCCTGGCATAAAGTAGTGATCGATAATTTGATAGTCAATGACCAGTCAACAAAATGACTAGACTTCATGCTGCAGGAGGGAACAGAGTTCTGCTTGTGCTGTTCACTGCTGAATCCCCAGTGGCCAGAAAAGGGCCTAGCGCGTGGTTGGCACTCAATAAATATTTGTTGGGTCAGTGAATGAATTTCTGGAACATCTGCAAGTGAGCCTGGTCCTGCACGAAAATCTGGAAATTTAACTATAAACAAGCCAAACAAATAAGCTCCGACTCCCCAGAGCTATTTGGGACACACAGATAATTAGCCTTACGAGCTTACTTCTAGCCACTACTCTCAACACCAGCGAACAGGAGTCTGAGAATCCAAGGGCAAAGCAGGCCACTTCCCATAGCATCGATCTGCCCTTTCTTATAGCCATCTGCTGTCTTCAGAATGTTCCTTGGAAGGAAAGAAGAAACCAAATAAAATTAAAGATGTCGCCAGATGCTCCCAGCAGAAGTAACATCTTGGGTGAAAATCCCCCAGGCCCATAGATACATTAATTGGTGCTGGGAAGTTGGGGACATGAGGATGAGGCAGATATAAAACATGTGTTTTTCTGGAGACAGTCTCGGGGAGGAAGGATTGAGGATCCCAATTAGAGGTCACAGCTTGGAATATTGGCACAGCGCCTTGCCTGTCAGAAATGGCTTAGGTGGCACCCTCGGCCCTTCCTCGCTCTGCCTCTTGGGTTTTTGAAGGACAGAACCTATGTTTCTCTTTTCCTACCCAATTGGTTTCATTCTGTGGCTGGTGAGCAGCCTGCTTTGTCTGTGGCCCACCCACGCACAAGCATCCCTGGAACATCTCCACCAGGAAGCCCGGAGGGCACTTCTAAATCAAATGAATGAAATGCAGCTTCTTCCTTTCCCCACTCCATCGCCACCCATCACTGCCACCTGCACTATGTCAAAACTGGTGGAGCATCCAGTGTCCCGCATCTGGTTTATAGCATCCCCCAAGCCCCTCCTTCTTCCCCATTCCCTGCAGAAAGCGGATCCCTCCCTGTTGCCTCTGAATGCCTCCACGACCTGCCCTGACGCTCACCCTACAGCCCCAGCCCCAGCCCGGCCGTGCTCATCTCCACAGTTGTTTGCAGGCTCATCTCCTCCCTGGACCGTGACTCTTGGTGACCCAGAGCCATGACTAGCTCATGCGTGTATCTCCGTCTTCAAAGCCTTGCTCCTTCCCAAGGCAAGCCACTGCCAGCCCACTCTGCCAGTCTCATGGTGTCCCACATGCATAATGTTTATTCCCACCTCCATCCTATTGGTCCTGTTATTGCTTCCACTTCATAGTCCTCTCACATCTTGTTCCGAATACCCAAACCCTATTCATTTTATAACACCCCTTCATCCACGCAGACTTCCCTGCTGGCTCTGCACTTTCTCGTCTGTTCTATTTTCCTAGAATGTTCTATGTGGGCAGGTATCTTGTCTGTCTGGTTTACTGCTCTCTCCCCACTGTTTAGCCCAAAGCAAAGCTTGTTGAAGAAAAGTGAGGAAAAGGAAGGAAGGAAGGAGAGCCTTCTGGCACTGAGACCTTGCTGTACCGTACTTTTTATTCTTCCTTATTGTTTATGCATTTGTCCAGTCTTGCATTACATAAGAGGTCAGGGAAGGGCGAAAAAACACTCACTCGCATCAGAGCTAGTTCCTTGGATACATAGGACTTGCCATGCGTATACCGATCCAACAAACATTTATGGGGCACCTGTTTACTTTGCCAGCACGAGGTCTAGTGGTAACTGAGACAGATATACATTCCCTGATGTGAATGAGGTTACGACCAGCAATCGAGAGTGTTTGGGGCAAGGGGAGAAGCAGGGCAGACACCCAGCCTGGGCGCACTGGTGGAGCTGTATTGGTTGTTAAGACAATAAAATAAGTCCATACTCATTTTTAAATAGCTAATCCCATGCAGTCCCCCTAGAGTGCCTCTACAACCTCAGCGGCCCTGGCCGTCTTCCAAGGGTCCCCAAACTTCCCATAGCCCAATAACTGAAGGGTTAACACTTGGCAAAGAAAGGCCCTGGTACTGTAACTGACTGGCATTCATTCTGATTACATGGTGCCCCCGTCACAGAGGTGGTGAAATATGTTGGGTTTTTTTTATTTTGTTTTAAATTTTAATTCCAGTATAGGTAACATATAGTGCTATATTCAGGTGTGCAATATAGTGATTTAACACTTCCATACATCACCCTGGGCTCATCATGAGAAGTACTCTTTAATCCCCATCACCTGTTTCCCCCATCCCCCCCACCCATCTCCCCTCTGGTAACCAACAGTTTGTTCTCTGTAGTTAAGAGTCTGTTTCTCGGTTTGTCTCTCTCTCTCTTTTTTCCCCTTTGTTCATTTGTTTTGTTTCCTAAATCCCACATATAAGTGAAATCACATGGTATTTGTCTTTGGCTGGCTTATTTGACTTAGAATTATTCTCTCTAGCTTCATCCATGTTGTTGCAAAAGGCAAGACTTCATTCTTTTTCATGGCTGAGTAATATTCCACCACATATGTATGTGTGTGTGTGTGTATCTCACATCTTTATCCATTCATCTATCAATGGACCCTAGGCTGCTTCCATTGTTTGGCTATTGTAGATAATCTGCAATAAACATAGGGACGCATGTATGAGGTTGTTAAATATTTTGAATATTACCCCTGGGTGGAAGGACAAGTGGGAGGTCAAGGTGGGTTAATCTAGTATGGACTTGGCCCTGTTGCTGAATGGACAATCTGCAAGAACCACAAAAGGGGGGAATTGAGAATGTCCACCTTCCCAAGAGTTGCTATATGAAAGGAAGTGATAGCCCAACCAGTGCCAAGAAGGCCAGAAGAAGGCTTAAGAAACTCAGGGCTTCCCACCTTGAGGAAAGTTTCTAAGCCCAGGTGTTGACTTTCACAGACAAATTCCTTAGTGTGGCCCTGAAGCTTTTGATGAGCTCGTTGCACAAGCTGGTTGCATTCTAGATTTCCCACATCAAGGTTTAGCTTGTTTGAAACTTTGGGTCAAGTTTTTCTGGCGTCTTTAATATGCTGGCTGTAATGGGGAAGTCTCCTCGCCTTTGAGTTCTTGCTCCTAGAGAAAGAGGAGGTTTAAAAAAAAATGGGGAAAAGCCAAACGTTTGGAGCTTTGATTTTATTTTTGTATTAACATCAATATCCTGGCTGTGATATTATGGCAAGATGTTACCATTGTGAGAAACTGAGTAAAGTGTACAAGTAGCCTCTGAATGATATCCTACAACTTCTTGTGACTCTTCAATGATCTCAACAATGATTAAAATTAAAAAAAAAAAAACTTGGACCCAATAGCCTCTTTTCATACTGAGGGTCTGGTAGCAGACTGGCAGGTCCTTTATATATTAAGCAGTAGCCAGAGAGGGTGTGAGGAGAGGGAAGGCTAGAGGTCATTCTGCTGGGAGGCAATAGGAGGTTTTTGGAAGCTCTCAGAGCATCCTCAGGCTAAAGGCTCATACCCCAGGGCTGATGTTTCATCTGCCAGCTCTGTGGCCCCTCCAGTGTCCTCCCAAAGTCTATCAGTTATTTAATCTGCTTAGCAACCCTTCCATCCTGCAGCAGAAAACTGCTTCTACTGCTGAATGCCCTCTTTCCCACTCCACGTGCTTTGAAAGGGCTGCCAATCACACTGCCCTCCCCATGGGGCAAAGAATGGGCATGTGACCCATGCCTGGATAATTGCAGTCTCCCTCCCCACAGGCAGCAGTCACTACCCAGGGTTGGATTCATGACCAGAGCTGGGCCAATCAGAGACCACCATGAATTTCTTTTTCTTCCAGTACTGGCTGGAGAAGCACTCTCTTTTGACAGTTACGGAGTAACACGATGTTAAAACTGGGTAAGGCAACGTCTACTCTTTGTGAACTGTAAGGACTGAGTCCATCAGTGGCAGGGCAGACTCAGGTCAACGCATAGAGAGAATTCAAGAAATAAGCGATCCAGGGAGAGATATAGAGACAGAGAGAGAAAACAACTCAGCTGAGCCTCTGTAGACCATCCTTTGGCCTCCAGTTACATGAGACAGTACATCCTTTGTGCTGGAACATTCTTGAGTTGGGTTTCTGTCACTAACCCGTAGCCTAACCCCTTCATGAACTGGGCCTGGGAACCTCAACTGCAGGCTCCAGCACACGCCCTTGGGCCGTTGACCTTAGTGAAAGCCCTCCAATTCTTCCTTAAGATCCTGGCACTGAGAACAGAGACTTGTTTCTCACAGTGACAAATCACTAGTTCCATGGATGAGAAATGAAAGGAGACTGCAGAAGGGCCACCCTAGGCCGAGATGCCCCAGCCAACTCTCCCGTACATGTGGATCCTGAACTGAGATCCTTGCAGTCCCTCTGCTGAGGCGGCTGGCTATTCCAAAAGATTAATATTGTTTACATGAGCTATTAGTCTCGATGCAGGAAAAGATGAGCCAGGGAGAGGAGAGGCTGTGATGTAAGCAGCTCCATTACCATCTCAGGGTATAGGTACTGCTCTAGACATTCAATTCAGAATAGGTGGCAAATACCCACTAGGTGCTGAACAACATTAGGGACAATGTGGGAATGGAAGGATGAGCAAGGCTTGGGTATTTTTTTTTTTCTAGGAAGTTGGGCTGTTTGGGAAGATGAGCACCGTCTTGTCTAGGTATCTAACCTTGTCTAGGTATCTAACCTTGTCTAGGTATCTAACCTTGTCTAGGTTAGTGTGTAGTTCTGTGGCAGATGTAGTACGATGAGGTTGTAAGCAGGGCTCTGGAATCAGAACATCTGGGTTCAAAATCCCAGCTTGGCCCGACCTATGAGCATCCAGGAGTCAGAGATAGAGATCAGCTGTATTTCTTTAGCAAGAAACCTAGTCTCTGTGCTCTTGGTGCCTCTGTTTCTTCTCAGGGTCACAACAATGCCCATCTCAGGGTTGTAGTGAGGATGGAATCAGATAATAGATGTGAAATTCCCAGCAGGTAGGACATGCTTAGTAACTGGTATCTGTATTGTCATCGTCACCATCCTCATCACCGATCATTATTACTGTCATAATCACCAGTACTCAATGAGGACTTTGGAATAAGCCATAGAGGAGATCAAGGTTCTATGGGAATAAAAAGAAAAGAGCTTTATTGGGGATTCAGGGAGGCTTTCTGGGATAGGTGGCACTTGAGCTGGACCTTGAAGAATAAGTGGATGTGGTAGGAAGGAAGTTCTTACAGCTACAAGGTCACCAGTCATTATTGCTGCTCTAACCACCCAAGCTTCAGTGCAGACCATCCTGCAGAAGTAGGAGAAGTGCCCAAGCATCCAAGAGCTCAAGGTCTGAGCCACATCATCACACACGATCTTGTCCTTGTTCCTAATTCTGCAACATGGGGGCTAGGAGATCTCATGTCTTGTTCCCAGACTTCTGATGGAGGCAGCCTACCATTTCCTATCTCTGGGCCAGAACTTTAAGCTGCATAGAGCTGTGCTCTCCAAGCCCCCAGCTCTAGCCTATTCTTCAGTTTGCCTCACTGCCCAACCTGGGCAAGCCTAGCTAAGCACAGCCCTAAGCATGGTGCCTTACATGTGGTAGGCTCTCAGGATACAAATCATGAATAAATGAATCACCTGAACATTTTCTTGTCTCAACCTTGAGATATAGCCTCCATGAATGATGACAAGATGCATAAAGTCTTGGGTGGCCAATGTGATATTTGACTCATCTCTATGTGTTGGCAGCCAGGAGCCCGGAAATGGACATCAATTCCTCTAGAAATATGCTTTCTTTTCTGGGTGGTTTCCCTTCCTTAGGCTTCACAGGTCTTTACAAAGAGGTCCCACTTGGTTATATGGTTCTAGAAGCATTTAGAAAGCAGTCCTTATCAGAGAAAGTCCTAAGTAACGGCTCTGCCTCCCACCCCTGTCACCACCAGTTCACATACACACACTAAGAACGTTCCGTAGTTATCTGTTGTTTCTGCCTACTGAAACTCATTCTCCCCTCGTTCTGGCAATGGTTGCTTAACTGAGAGAAGGACCCTTTCCTCACCCTTTGTTCATGTGGTTAAGGGGTGGAGGACAACTCATCCCCACTATCCCACAGGTAAGCATTTAACCTGGGCTCAGCCAATCAGCACATTCCATCCTGCCTGGTCACAGTGATCTGTTCTGGGGGTAGTAGGTGACCCCCCATGACCCCCAGCTGGTCCAATAAGGGTAAAATTGGAACTTTTGGTGGGACTATTAGAAGTAGAAGTTCTCTCTTCGCAGAGGTGGGCCCATGGTGGCCAGTAGCCATTTCGGTACCTCAGAAGGAGAACACGTCTGAGGGGGAAGCCAACATGGAAAAGCAGAGCAGGGAGTTGATGAAGGAGCATTTGAATGGCTGAAGTTAGCCCTGCCTGAAGCCAACCTAACTTGGTAAGCTGAAAATATATGTGTGGTGTTTTTTGTTTTTTGGTTTTTTGCTTAAACCAATTTAAGTTGGGTTATCTGTCACTTGCAAGCCCTGATGACCCAAATGGGACAGTAGAAACGTCAGCTCATATGTCCAAAAAAAACCCTTGTCTCAGACCATTGGAGATCAAAAAGCTTTTATACCCGGGAACTCGTTATCTTTTCTGTTCATTCAACAAGTATTTACTGAGCCTCTATGAAGGGTGTGGGGAAATTTTTCTTATCCCCCAAATCCTAAGTGTGAATGATGCACTGGTTGTCAGGGATAATCAGGGAGAGGTCTTTGAGGATGTGAGTGATAAGTGAGACCTGAGGAAGTGGAGAAATACACAGTGATCCAGCAAGACAAGAACACGTTGAGAGGCTCGGGTTCTGGGTTCTGGCTCTAGCACTCATCAGCTCCATGATCTTCTCAGGCAGGCATCTTGAACTCTCTGCCCTTCGGTTCTCCTACCTCTACAATGGGGATATTAATATCTGTACTGCTGAAGCCACCTGGTTGCGGCCAAAACAAACAAACAGAAGATGCTTTGAATGTTAAAAGCAATATATATTTGGAAGAGAGAAAATCATTTCATAAGTTGATATGAGGTCTTTCAGCTTCTGGCCAAGATAGAGGATCAGAAACCGGAATTATCTTCCTACCTTAAAAAACTAAAACACCAGACAAAATATATGGTAAAATGGTTTCTAGACATGTGTTAGAGGTGATGCAGGATTCCTGAAAGACAGAGGGAAACAAATAGTGAGCCTTTTTCATTCTGCCAGCTTAATGTCTGAATTCATTTTCCAGACTGCAGTGTAGTGGTCTCTCTGAGTTGAAGAGATAGAATTGGAAGTTTGAAGAGGCCAAAGGAGCTCGAGTTTTCAGTGCAGAGTATCACAGCACTGGAATGGCTCACATTCCTGAAATTCAGAATAGAGAAATCTCATAATACACAGGGGATCAGGTGGAGTACTCAGAAAGATATTGCCTTAGTAGTAAGGTCAAATTAGCTCTATCCTAAAGACTGGTGTGATCCGACCTAACAAAGCTTAAATCAAGTCTTAATAGGATCAAACTCTTCCCAAGTAACTTAAATGAGTCTCAGAATGAACTTCAAGGACATTTAAAGGGATACAGAAAATCCAGTGCACAAGGTAAAATTCGCAATGTCTGATATTCAGCCAAAAATGATCAGACATGCAAAGAATAAGGAAAATACAGCTAATAATGAAAAAAAAATCAACCAACAAAAACAGACCAAGAAATGATACAGATATTACAAATGGTAGACGAGGACATTAAAATATTTGTTATAAATACACTCCATATGTTCAAGAAGATAGAAGAAAGAAAGTCCAAACATATTAAGGACAGATACGGAAAATAGAAAAAGACCCAAATTGACCTTCTAGAGATGAAATTTACAATGTTCAAGATGGAAAAATATATATACTGGAGGGAATTAAATTGACATGAAGGAGATGAGGAGTAAACTAATTTAGGATATTTTTGCAAAAGTGGAATGAAAGCAAACTAGGCATGGAAGGTGGACTTATAGATTCAGAGCAGCCGCCAAAACATACTGGGTCTTTGTGAAAATTATATAAAAATATCTTACCTGGAAGGACTGTCATAAAAAGGATTATTTTGAAAGGTATTCTTTTATTAGGGCTGACACAGCTCTGCACTAGGGCTACACGGTGCGGTGAGCAGAGCATCAGCTGCATTTCAGTCTCAGGTGCCCATCAACCAGGCATCTTGTTCCAGGGCATGATCTGTACAGCCACACTACACACAGTAGCCCAGTCTAAATGAGTGAGAATAAAGGAGAAAGAATGCCACAGGCATCATGGACCAGCGCTTCCTTAAAGACCCGTAAACTAAACCACAATCCCAGCTCTGCTTGAGAGCTCTTTTACCTGCTTCTAAGACTCTGCAGAAACCCTACCAGCTAACCGCTCCTTCCTCTCTCTCTGCCTTCCTCCATCACTGTGTTCATTCCCCTCTGCCCCTCACTGTCCTCTAGGAGTTGATCTCACATTGGCCAACAACAATTGTATGCACCAGCCCTCTGACACAGAGATGAGATTAACGAAGGGGGTTTCTCAGTGTCTTGGTTAATCAGTGGATGGGATCCCACTCAGGGGCCACTACCAAGATTTAAATACCGAAACGAGGGGCGCCTGGGTAGTGCAGTCATTAAGCGTTTGCCTTCGGCTCAGGGCGTGATCCTGGCATTCCGGGATCGAGTCCCACATCGGGCTCCTCAGCTGGGAGCCTGCTTCTTCCTCTCCCTCTCCCCTGCTGTGTTCCCTCTCTCGCTGGCTGTGTCTCTGTCACATAAATAAATAAAATCTTAAAAAAAAATTAAAAAAAAATAAATACCGAAACGAAGATATCCAGGAAATATCTTTATGCATATCCCACTTTGACAAGACCATGGTTAAAAAAAAATGTAAGTAGAAAAATCTTGGCCCTGTTACTGGGCCCTTCAGCAGCAGCAGCAAGGGGTTGCTCAGATCTTCCCAGAGAATTTACTCCATATTTACCAAGAAGATGCCTTCGTTCTGATTCTATGCAGCCTGAGAACCCCAGGGAATATTCAGAACCCCGGAGACAGAAACAATATAAAGACAGTCATTTCTCTCTGAAACAACAATTTGTATTTTCATATCTTTGATACACAGTCTAATACTCAAATCAATAGGCCAATGGAGATTCGCCCAGTGCAAGTTTAATAAGGAAAATAGTTTTTAAAAAAAGATTTGGAAAGCAAGAGAGATATTACCTGCAGGTGTGTTAGACTGTGGAGGTAGGGTTAGGTCGGTTCTTTCTTTTTTCCCTAGTGTAATGAAACAGAGAAGCTAAACCTCTGAGTTGATTATGATCAGAGAGAAATGGGAGCTTCTGGCTGTTTTCTGTTTCCTATCACCCCTCCTACACTTGCCCCAATCAATACAACAAGTTTTATCTTCTCTGATGAAAACTCAACTTTCTGACTGTTTTTTGCAATTTAGGCTTCCTCATGCTTGGTTTGCAGTCAGGCATATCAGTTTCCACATCCCAGTCATGAGGTTTGGAAGCCCCAAGCGAAGGCCTGTTCCAGAAAGTGGTAGGCAAAATTGATAAAAAACAAAGTCCATAAAATAGGGTCGCGAATGCCCAGAGAGGCGGGGCAGCGGGTAGAACTTGCTCTTGAAGACCCCTTTCCTTATCTCATGGCTCTCTTCTCCTTGATGTGTTATGATTCCCTGGTTGCTAAGGTCAAGCTCAATTCACCAACACAATGGCTCCTGGCTCCTTTAGGAATAAGAAGTATGGCCCTGAAACCTCCATATCAGTGTTTTGATTGGACCCATTGCCTTCCAAGCTATATCTGTTCAATAAATATTCATTGAATGTCTACTGTGTACCAAGCACTGTTCTAGGCCCTGGGGATATAGCAGTAAACAATGCAGGCTAGCTCATGGAGCTTATACTCTAGTAGTTTATATTCTATTATTTATATAAACACATAAATGAGTAAATAAGATAGAATTAGCATTCAATGAGTGTCTTCTATGCTCAAGGATCTATGCTCAGTGAGTTATAATGAAGAGAAAAAGACTTAAAGCATGACCCTGTGTTCAAGGACAGGATAGTCAACCCTGGATCCTTGATTTACAACGGGACACTCTAGATTTTGTTTTTCTTGCTGAAAGGCCATCTCAGTGAGTATCGGTGCTCTACTCATTTATTCCAGGAATTTCCCAGTTTAGTATCCCAGAAGCTCATTTAGGAAGGGATCTCAAAGGGTTATTACTCAAATGTCCTCCAAGTGTTTGCCTGCCCCAGACTTGAGTACCTCCAGTGATGTCCCACTCACTATCTGTGTTCTTTGAAAAGTTCTGGTAAGTCTTTGGAATTGGGGAGCAACAGAAAAGCATGGGGTCCAACTACCAAAACTTGTAGCTAAATGGTAAATCTTGGGACTGTGAGTAGCCAGAGGGCCTCTAGGGGTGCTGTAGAGGGTCTGCAAATGGGTTCCAGACTTTCCCCAGGAACTGAAGTGTTTTCACACCTGGACAGCCCACACTTAGAAACTATTGGATTATGGTCCCAGCTGCAGTGTTTCTGGAAGATAACACAGCAGAATGCATAACTTTATATTGGAGATAATTTAGCTCATGTTTCCAGGTATCTGCAGAGATGGGTTTTGGTTACGATTTAATACCCCCCTGAAACTAACAGAGCCACACAAAACACCCACAAGCTTTATTTATGATCTTTCCTCCATGGCCAGTGAGAAAACACTAAAGTCCTCACTCCTCCCAGATAGATAAGGGAAGTCAATCCTTGGGACCTCCATCTTTTACTCCTTGGAGGTCTGCCAGGACCTGTGTCCACCCACCTACAGATGTTAGCTGCTCCCTCACCCTGCTCACCCTCCACCCCCACCTGCTGTCACGTCTCAGCTCTCCTGAGTCCCCCGAGCTTTAATCTGGGCTAATCTCCACTCCTGACTCAGGTAGGTACGGCGGCGATAAATCAGTGAGGACACCAGCTGTCAGTAATAAAACAGGGGAGACTTGTCCGTCTAATCAACTTTATCAGCAACGAGTCACAGGAAAGCCTCTGGCAGCGTTTTCTCCTCTTTTCCTTGATGCTTCCGTTTAGCTTCCGTGAAGTTGCCCCAAAACAGATGCAAGTAAGTCCGAGCTGAATTAGCAGAGAGGAGGTGTGGGAAGGGGAGTCTCTGTGTGGTCCCTCAGTTGATGACTATGAATACCCATGTGCCCAGGGCAGACAGGGACGGAGGCAGCAGCCCGGCTTTCTCAGATGGCATTCTGAGGGTCTTCTCCCCCTGTGAATAGGAAAATTGTACAGTTTCGAGAACCCATCTAGAGGTGCACAGGATGGAAAGACTCCATCTAAATCAACTTTTTGCTTTGGGAAAGAACTTTAACAAGCTTTCCCCAGACAAGAGGGGGAGCACATGTAATAAAGAAAAGTGGCTTTAGTACCTGGTGGCTTTGTAGCGCTGTTTCTAGACTTTGCCAAAGCCATGTTTCTTGCTTGCCTTGGGGTCTCAGACCTGTGTCCTTCGGCTGTATCTTCCCTTTTTTGCCCTAGTAGCTTCGGTGGGTTTCTGTTTCTTATAACCGTGGCAGTCCTAATTAAGAGAGGATATTAAAGCAAAGCATTTTGAAACATGCATGCACGAAACAAGCTGGCACTCTGTGTTTTCCCTGAGCCTCAGAGTTGTGCATCCAGCTGTCTGGTGGATTCATCACGTGGGGTTTTGCAGATGTCTTAACTCAACAGCAGTAAACATGCAAATATTGGAGGTAGAACTAAACCACATTCCCATTCCCAGTTATTTCCTTGGAGGTCAACGCCATTATCACTTGGTTTGTTTCCTCCAGACCTTTTTAGATGGATTTACATATGTACACACAGAGATACGGTAGGTATAGACAGATGTGTAATTGGTTTTGTTTCCTGAAATTATCTTATATTCTGCATGTCATTTGACAACTCACTTTCTTCCTACTCAAGACATCTTGGCTATCTTTCCACATCAGAACATTTGGCAGTCTTTTAAACTGCTGTGTAGTATTCCACAGGCTGGCTGTACTGTAACTAATTTAGCCATTCCTTATTGCAGAACATTTAGGCTGTATCTGCCTTTTAATTTTTCAATTACAAACAGCACTTCATGGAAATTCCTTGTAAAGGCTCTTTGGGACACATGCAAGGGCTCCTCTGGGACAGGTGCTGAGGGCTGGGTTCGCCCAGAGCCCAGAGCATGGAGCCACTTCTATCTTCCTTACCTGTCGTGGAGCTGAAGGAACCCATAAGCCTGACTTCCCACTGGCACTGGCTACGGTCTTGCCTTCCAAACTCATCTCCTCTGTCAGTCTTCCTTCCTGGCTTTCTCTCCCTCAGACCTGATTCCCTTCTGCCTAGACCACCAGGACCACCTCCTCATTGTCTGCCCCCCCAAGCTTAGCCCCTTCTGATCCACCTCTAACCCCTGCTAAAGAGACCGACTGGAATGGAAACCTGATGGGGGTTGTCTGCTGCCCATTCACAGGCTGCCCCGTGCTTTAAAAAATAAGTGCAAGGCCTTTGTGGTCTGAGCCTGCCTCCCCAATCCAGGGCATTTCTCTATCATTTCTGCCTTAGCTCTCTAGAAACAGAGAACTGGCTGTAGTTCTCCGCTCACCTCCAAGCCACTATATTTTGACCCCTTACTTTTGCTCATGCTGTGCCTTCTGCTTGGAATACCCTGGCCCTATCTCAGATTAACCCCTACTCCTTCTTTAAGATGACAGCACGAGCTCAGGTGCCCCTCCTATCTCTCTGGAAATTCACACTGCCCCTCTGGTGCTGTCCTTCCCACCTATGGTCTGTTTACATGTGTACTGGTTCTTCCACCAGACTGCAAGCTCTGTGAGGGTAACACTTGGTTTCAGCCACCTCTGTGCCTGCAGAGCATAGAGACAGCTCTATCCCACTCCTAAGCCATCCTTTGGAGGGGTCAAGCCCTACTTCCCACCTCTAAGAGATTGCCATGAGACCCAGGCTAAAGTCAGTGGAAATGGGAATCAGTCCCAGGACTTTTGTTCAAATTGTTGGGGAAGAAAGGCTCTCGTTTCAGTTACACTTGGCATTGTAAGGATATAAAGTTGGAGAATCTTCAGCATCTGGCTACCCTTAGGAGGTTACCCACGTGAGAATGGAAGCTAAGAGAAGGAAAGAATAAACACTGAGTCCAGATAGCTTCCTTGGAGCCCCTAGATGCAACCGTGCATACTCCACTGGACTTTCCATTTCTCAAAGCCAATATATTCCTTTTCACTTTAAACTGGCTTGAACTATTTTCTGTCACTTGCAACTGAAGGAGTCCACTGGCCAAGCCAAAAAAAAAAGGGGGGAGCATGTATGCCTCACACCCTCGTGTAGTCCTTGTGTCCAATAGGATACTGCAGATGTGACTGTATGTCACTTCCAAGGCTAAGCCAGAAAGAACCCTGTAGCTTCCACCTCACTCCCTCTTAGACTGTCCCCACAGAAGGTTGCCGGCTGCCATATTGTGAGAACACTCAACAGTCCTATGGAGAAGCCCACGTGGGGAAGAACTGAGACTTCACACCAAATTGCCCGCCATGTAAGAGAAATACTTTGGAATCAGGTCCTTCAGCATCAATCAAGCCTTTGAAAGACTGCAACCTCAGGAGACACCCCAAGCCAGCACCCCCAACTAACTCATTCCCAAATGTGGGACCCACAGAAACTGGGAGAGATAATAAATAATTACTGTTGGCGGTCCTCAAGTTTTGGGGTAATTTGTTACATAGCAAGAGACAACTAATTCACCTCCCAAATCTGCTGCCCCAACAAAGAATTCCCACCCCTCAAGGCTCCTCTACCTTTAAGTGGTACCAACATTTATCCAGCTTTTCAGGTTAAAAAAAACCGTGGGAGACATCCTCGAACCCTCTGTTTTTCTCACAACCCACATGCAGTCCAATGGTTAATCCTGTTGGTTTTTCCTCCAAACTATATCCTGAATCCTACCATCTCTCTCTGTGTCCGCCTCTGTCATTCCAACCCAGCCACCATAATCGCTCAGCTTGACTGACGTAGATGGGGTTCTCAGCTGATGTCTTGGCTTCACTTCTATGCCCATATCAACGAGTCTTCCTGCAGACCAAAATTATCGTATTAAAATTCATAGCAGATCTTACCATGCGCCTGTTTGTTCCAGTGGCTTCTCAGCCCAATTTGAATAAAACCCCTACTCCCTACCTCAGTTCAAAGTCGTGCATGCTCTGACTCAGGCTCCCTTACCAAGCCATCTCCTTTTGTCCTCTGCCATCTGCTGTGCCTTCCATCTGCCCCTCACACTGGCCAGGACTGCTGCGGATCAGGACCCTCTGCCTGGACTACTCCTTCTGCAGATCTTCGCATGGCTGTCCCTCCTCCTTGCTCAGGTCTCCAGGAAGTCAGCGCTCTCCTGCTTCAGTAGCTCACCCTCTGTACCAGTCGTCTCTACTTAGTATCTTCTCCACTTACATTTACCTGCAACAATATTATTTTTTTCAAGTGTCTTCCCTGCCTCCCCTACAACTGAAATAAGCTCCAAGAGGGCAGGGCATTGTTTCATTATTCCCTGCTATAGTCTTGCTGCTCTGATGAGTGTCTGGCTTATAGAGCTTATAGAGGGTGTTCAATAAATGTTGGCCCCCAGCAGCTGACTCATGTTCCACAGGGTAGACTTGGGGCTATACCAAGCAAAATCATCTCACAGGATGGCAGCAGTTCCCAAATGATGCTTATACTCGCTCAACCCGACTTTGCACTTCCCTTTGCCAAATCCTCCCATGAAAGAGAGAACACTTGCGTTCTCTTTGCAACTGGAACTTTCCCATCGTTGAAGCAAGTGGACCGTAGCTTAGCTAGGTCTGGTGGCTTCCTGAAAGCTATACAATCAGTGTGGATCAGGGCTGGGAATTGGAATCGCGCTCTGCCAAACCTGAGAATACATGAGATGGAAGAGAGGCAGAACAAAAGGCCTCGCAGAATCTGATTATTAACAGAATTGGAATCACCACAAAGCTAATGGACTTCCAGTGTCCTTGCACCAACACCTCCCTCCAAAGCCCTGGGAGGGGCACTAACAATAGGTTCACACGCCCAGATGTTTTTGTAAAGGTTGCAAGAAGAAGACGTTTGAACCACATCAGTTAAGACTGCTGTTTCTTTCCCTTGCAATGTGCTCCCATCAGGCAGTGGTGGTGAGCTGTGGGTATCTGGAGACCTGGCTAAGAAGTTGGGTTAGAGTGACGTTTGGCATGAGTATAGTGGGATATCGGCATAGGGCTTTCGGTTAATTTCATGTAGATTAAAGCTATTGCCAGCTGTTCTGGTGTGGGAATGGCTTCCAGGGGTTTCCAGGTCTCACTCTTACTGACTCACCTGGGATCACGACATGAAGGTATAAGGCCAGGGGTCACACCTCGAGAAGAACACGTCCAGTCGTGCTCAACACTGGAAGAAAGTGAGGGAATGGACAGAGGTAGAAGCTAGCATGTGGGACGTTGTTCTATTGCTCAGACGTGTACCTGGGAAGGGAGGGCATTCATCCTCACACACACCTCACCAAAACGAAAGCTTCCTTCTGCACAAAGAATCTTTCTATCCTTTCTTTCTATAGAAAAATCATTGCATATAAAGAAGCAAACAGAGTACGAAGCCAAGACACGTAGAGAAGAAAAAAGTATTTTAGGGGTGTACCAGCAGCTAATTAATACAACGCTGTTGTTTCTCTGATATTTGTGGATCTTCTCAGTTTTTAAAATCATTGTTATTCATTATGAATGCCTGTCTTCATTCTAAATCAATATTCATTTTCATACCTTAATTTGTGTTCTTTTTTTCCTTAAAGAGGATCCCCATGTGGTACAAGCTTCCCCACAGAGCTCATAGCCACACCTGATTACCAGCTTGGACCTGGACTTGAGTTAGGAGGCAGTAGGGGCAGCTGAAGCTTGGGAGGGACCCAGGGTGGGTGTCCCGGGCCTGGGCAGGGAGGTCTGCTCTGGCTGAGAAGAGCCGAGTCCTGGTTTGCGCTGACAGGAACAGCTGCTGTCCCCTCCTCCAGCTCTGAAATCCTCATCCCTCCAGCCCTCTTTTTGGGCTGAAGGCCAAATGATTTCCTGTGTTTTCTCTGTTCATCAGCTCTCTATTATCGTGATGCTGAGAGCCACCCACTCAATAAAACAAAGCAAACAAACTCCCACAAACCCACAAACAGCTCTGAGCGCACAGGCCCCGATTTTATTTCCTAATTAACCAGTCATTCTCAGCCAATCAGATGATTTGCTTGTCTTCCCATTCGGATTTGTGGGCAAACAAATCATCCCAGGGTCTCAGGCAATAGCTGCTGGGGCAGGAGGAGGGAGGACTTGGGAGGGGCCTCATTACTCTTCGCTGTGGCTTCCTAAGTCCCTCCTCCCTACCCCTCTTGGGCCCGTCTGCACAGTCAGTAGGCTTGCCAGGCTGCCTGCTTTCGGACTGTCAGGGCCGAGGCCACGGCCCTGGCCCCTAGGAAGCCCCTTTCCTTTGAAGCTCCTTTCCTCTTGCTGCACCTGTCAATGCCAAGGCTCTAATCAGGGAGGTGGACCCACAATGAGTGCTGTTCATGCAGAGAACACGAGCACAGCCTCTTCATGGCAAATAGATCAGGAACTGTGGCCTGCCCTTTCCAGAGCCTCTTTCCAGCAGGCTGGATAAAGAAGCACAGGGACCCCCAAGGATGGAGGGAAAGGAGTCCTGCCTTCCCAGAAGGCAGAAAGCACAGGGGTGTTCCCGAACACTTCTTTGCCTCCTTCCTCACCACAACCCTCTGCTTCTCACCAGCTCTGCCTCCGTGGCCAAGCCACTCCCCAACCCTGGTCTTTGTCTTCTCATCTATGAAAGGAGAGGTAGTATTTTAAAGCCTCCTCATGGTGAGTCTCACACCGAACCTGGCCAACAGACGTGTTTTGAGGGCTTCCCGTACTGCTCTGTCTTGTTTTGTTTTCGTATTTGCATTAGTTGCCGAAACTTTATACATATGAGCTCATTTTTACAATGTAGATTTCAGGCTTTGCTCAAAATACTCTGAAGATCTGGATTTATTGGCCCCACATTCCCTCCTGGCAACAATTAGCTGAAAATGAGAAGCTGCCTCTGAGAGATGTGACCTGTCCCCTGCAGTTAGCAACAGTCCTTATGCTTTCCTACTGGATTCCACCAACCCATGTCACTCGTGAACATTATTTGTGTGACCCTTGAAGACACGTAAGTTTGCTAGTCTTTAGTTTTCATTCTGCATTCCTTCTGAATATTCATAATGCATGTTACAGGTGTTTATTGACCCCCTTTCAGATTCCTGGTCCCATGCTAAGCACTGAGGGATGCATAGAGTAAAATATGGCCTCTGCCTGGGAGAGCGTGAAGTTTAGTTCCAGGGGCATGGGGACTAGCTAAATGAGAATTCATGCTGATGAAAGAAGCCATTCTCACTACTGTAGGGGGACACAAGACCAGTTAACATTCTCTCTGATTACCCTTGTATAGCCGTACAGCTAACATTTATGTGACACAGGGGAGTTTTCAGGACACTTCCTATTAGATCTTTGAGACCTTACCACAACTAGAAAGGTAGATATTATTTCCAGATGCTCACAGGTGCTGCTGTGGTCTGAATGTTTGTGTCCTCCCCAAATTCATACATTGAAAACCTAAGACTCCAGATGACGGTATCAGAAGGTGGGGCCTCTGGGAGGTGATTAGGTCGAGAGAGTAGAGCCCTGGTAGATGGGATTACTGCTCTTATAAATAAGAGGCTCTGGAGAGCCAGCTCAACCCTTCCAGAAGGGGAGGTTACAACAAGAAGTCTGCAACCCAGAAGAGAACTTTCACCAGAACTCAATCATGCTTGGGACCCTGATCTTGAACTTTCAGCCTCCAATAGCGTGAGAAATAAATTTCTATTGTTTATAAGCTACTCAGTCTCTGGTGTTTTGTTACGGCTGCCTCAACAGACTAAGATAGATGCCAAGTGACTTGCTATAATCCTCCACAGGTCGTGTTTTTCCTACTCAGCACTGACACCCCCAGACATAATTTTAAGACTTGGCACCTGCCATTCTGAGGGCTTGGAATGCTGAACTCACCACACTCTGTGCCCTGGTCATCGGTCTTTGTGCTCTAGGGGACAGCCCCGGTCCACAGCCTAGAAAGATATTGGAGAGGTGTCTCAGCCAAAGGCAGAACCAAGACTCCCCTAGTTCTCTCTGTATGTCACTGGCCTCTTCACTCCCCATTTTTGTCCCAAATCTGCTTGTATCACCAACCAGCACTGCAGAGGGTAACAGCCAACCCCAGACCGCCTGATTTCCCGTGGCCCAGTGAACATCCCACCTGGCCAGCCGTCCTTGATTACATATATGTGGCGGGGCAGTTGTGTTCCATTTCCACTTTCAACTGACCAGAGAATAAGAATCTAAGGTCATTTGGAATGATAGTCTTCTAGTTCTAGAGAAATCATCAATGCGATCCCCACAAACTGTAAAAGATGTGGGGGCTGGGGTCTAGAGATCTAAACGTCCCTCTCCCCTGGAGGACATGATTCCAAATTCTCTTTCTAGGCTTCACGCCAAGGGTCAGAAGCCCCCTCCGTGCTTGGCCAGTGACTGCCACGAAGGGGGGCACGAGTGGTTGTGGTGATGGATGACCTCTTGACAGGCTGCCAAGGATGCTGTGAGCTGGGATCCCATCTTCGCGGGCAGGTATCATGCTCCTCTTACAACAAGCTTCTCCCTGGTTGAAAGTAATACATCTCCTGTGATTTAAGTGACAGGCTGTTGGAATTGTTTCCTTTGGCCTTGGCATAAAGAGGAAATGTGAATTCAACATGATCCGGAGTGGAAGGAACACATCAGATCTGAAAACTGGGGTTTTTCCATCTGGGCAGGACTTAGGAGACAGACCCCATTAGGGACCTGAGGTTACCCAGCTGGTGGACGATATGGTTAAGATACAGAGGTAGGTCCTTGGACGTCAACTCGGGTGTCATTTTTCTCCTTCATACTGCCCTGTTCTTCACTTCTGTCTGCAGGTTCCCCTACCTCCACTTAGGTGCCCAGGACCCCATGTGATTAGTCCATTCGCCTCACCCAACTAAGCTGCCTTTATTAGTGTCTCAGATGGTATACCTTCTCTTTCCCATCCCCTCTTGCAAAAGGATCTGCCCCACCTAAGCGACACATACTGACTCACTCCCTCATGCCAATGGCTAAAGGTTACCACAAACCCTTTAACTAACATCATATAATAAAAAAATATGATTATAATAAATAATAATTTTAAAAACCCTTTACTTAAACATAGAGTCACATTTTCCCAAATTCTTATCCTTCCCACATGGAATAGACCTAGAACTGGCCCAACTTGGACATCAGTCAAAGAGATGCACTGAGCTAAGGTAAGACAGGAGATTTCAACGAGCCAAGGAATGGAGGGGACATCAGAGAATGCTAAGATCAGTGAGGCACAGAGAGGGAGCTCCCATACTGTGTATGACCCTGGTAGGGATTCGGTGCACTCTTGTTGGATGAGCAAATGAATAACTGAGTGGAGACTTGAGGTGAGAACATCAGGAAGAATGTTGGGAAGGGCCAAATTCATGAGTGATATAGCAGGGTAGGGAGGATGGACCAAAGACAGTCATAGAAAATCAGGATCGGTGGTCGAGAGATAATGCTGTGACCACCTAGCGCCATGTTGCCTTCCTTTGTTAACAACCTTGGTTTTCCCCTTTCCTCATTGCACGCGGCCCGAGTAGGGCTGCCAGTCAGGATGCTCCTGGCACAGCACCCCAAGCAGGCCAATCAGTCCTTCTATCTGATGAGAAAACTTGAGCCTTGAGCAGAGTGACACAGGGACAGAAAATGCTGGTTGCCGATTCATCCTACCAGTGATGGCTTGAACAGACTGCCCGTCATTTTCTGTTGCCTCGTCTACCGGAACTGGCCTGGTTCTGTCTCCTCAAACTTTGTAGTCAAGCTCTTCCCGTGAGCCACCTCCTACCCTTGTAATGAACTTCTTTTTTTCATTTAGGTTTTTAATTAGGTTTTAAGTTTAAATTAGGTTTTAATTTCTGTCACTGGCAACCAGATAATCCTAAGGAATACAAGATCAAGGGTCAAGAAGCTTGGAAGTGACAGGGTCTTCGTTTCTGAGATATCTCCCTAGAAATTACGGTTTGCTGTGTGGTCATTGGTGGTCTGATGTGTGGTCATTGGTGGTCTGATGTGTGGTCATTGGTGGTCTGATGTGTAAGAGAATCTGCCTGTTCTTTGAGACCAGGAGAAGTGACACCAGCATGCCCTCCCTGAGAATTGTTAATAAATAGAGTCAGTAGGGTTGGGACAGTCATTGAGAGCTCTCTCCTGGACATTTGTCTCTCCAGTCTCAAAGCCTCAAGCCCACCTCAGACCCATGGGGCTGGGATATTCCTAAAAGGGGGCCTGGGATGCTCAGGGGGCAGCACTGATGCAACATAAATGCCTTCAGTTCAGTGAGCACAATGAGAGATTTTCCTTCTGTTTCCACCAAAGACTGACAGCCCAGCCAGCGGGACATGCAGGTTGGTATAAGAAGCTACTTGACAGGTTTCTTCAGGAAATTCTCTCTTTATCAAGTAACATCCTCCCACACCTTTGTCAGACAGTGTTTTTAAAGAGCATGGCTGCTTCATTGTCCCACTCCGAGTAGCTCTGTAGTCTCATTTGAGAGAAAGACCAAGACAGAGAAAGAGGGAAAGAGACAGGGAGGGAGAACAGGGAGGGGCAGGTGACGGAGGGACAGTGAGACTGAGCGTCACATCAGGTCTCCTCTGGTGATGGACTGGACAGGAAGACGACTGGAAAGTGATTCAGTTGGACAGGGAAGAGCAGCCAGTTCACCTAATGAGCTGAGGTCATTAGCAGGCGCGAGAGTCGTGAAGTGCGTTCCCTTGGTTTTCTGGCTCCAGGGGCCAGAGTCGTGTTCCAGGCCCTCATACAGGTTACTTAGGATTAATGTGAGGATACAGGGCAGAGTAGGGAAAGTTAGCAGCTCCACTCCAGGACCCAGGACAGATGGGGGGGGTGAGGGGCAACTCCAGCACCTGGACCTCGTGTCCTTCCCTCACCAGGACCACCTTTACCTCCTGGCCCCAGTGTCTCTCTCCTCTTGTGCTGCCTCATCTCTTCTATCTCTGCTCCCCCATCCCCACCACCATCACCTCGTCTTCCCTTTGTCTTCTGTCCCTTCATGCCTTCCACTTCTTTCTTTCTGTGGTTCTTTGTCTTGGACCCCGCTTTCTACCAATTTCTCAGTCTGTACAGCTCAAGTTCAAAGTGCTCAAAGGGAGGATATGATAGATTTAGCCAACGGTCACAAGTCTAGGCAGCTCTGGCTGGCAGAACTCGCACACCGAACTTTTCTACGGTTTGCTGGCCCGCCTGGGAACTTGCTCCCCTGGCTGGTCCAACAGCTATAGCCAGGGTAGTGAGGTCATGTCGTATAGGGCAGGTCAGCTCACCGGAAATGGTCTCAGAGGGAGGTGAGGAGGGACTGCCCGGGGCTGTGCCAGCATGTTCCAGCTGTCATTCACTGTCACAGACACTCCCACCCAGTGGGCATCTCTCAGTGACACCAGGAACCAGAAGGGCCATGCTGTTGGAACAGCAACCACTGCCAGTTAACAAAAGAAGTCTGAACATGGAAAGAGCTGATCATGTGAGATGTCAGAAGGACCAGTAAAAGACCATAAGGACCAGTCAGTCAAAACCCCTCCTTTTGATTAAGGGAGCATTTGAATCTGGAGATTAGGTGAGAGGGACAGCCAAGGCTGGAGCTTCTGCTCTAAGCAGGCAGATGATGAGAAACCACCTGCTCTGGTCTCTGGGTCCTTGTCTCTAGGATGGGACAATCGCAATGCCGACCACATGGGCCTGCAGGAAGAGGAGGTAAGATCAGGTACAGGCGGCCTGCGGAGCGTCTGGCCCACAACCAAGGCTCCATGTGATTAGACTTTTTAAAGTGATTTTCATCCACATTAAAATAATTTTTATTTAAAATTTAAGATTTTATTCCAATGATGATTAATACTATTAGCCAGACCCATCTCCCAGAAGAACAGATCTGAGCAGAGTGGGAGGCAACTCAGCAAGAGACTGCTGAGAACACAAACCTCAGTCTGCCGCTCCATCCTTCCCTGTGTTCATTCCAACAAATCCCCCCTGTTGGGGCATGTGAAGAAGGTCACAACAAGAGTCACATTGAGAATTATCAATCCTCTGTCTTTAGCTCTTGCAACGTAACATTCTTCCTACCGAGTTGCCTGAAGCCAAGTTGGCTGACCTCTGGGGTAGGACTTTTCCACTGCAGTGATGATGGCATTCTTCTGGAAAAGGAGCAGCGTTAAGCTACAGGAATGGGACCAGGGGTCTCTCCCACTGGGCTACGTTGCGTTTGTGTCCTGATCAGATGACAGCCACTGACAAGTGCTGGGAAGTAGGAATGGTGGGTGGGCAGCAGGAATTCTGGTTGCAAAACTAGCAGCTCCTGGTGGTGGAGGAGCTGTCCAGAACCCACGGTGGCATTGCAGACATGGAGGATGGTGAGTCGGCCCCTTCCTGACAGCACCAGCGGCTGTTAGAAGAGGGGATCTCAGATTCTTTACCTCTAGTCCTAACCCTTGCGAAGAAAACCATTTTCCTCAAGATGGTCTCACTATGAAGCCTTGTCCCTTTCTTTTCTCTCTCTTCTTTCCTTCAATTAGTCTGTCCCCTCTTTCTCTTCATATCTTCTGATTTTAAACCGAGTTGACTGGTCAGTAGTCCCAACAGAAACATAGAGTCCAAGAGCAGAACCTCTTTGCAGATAATGGAAATCTGAGGTCCAGAGAGAGGGAGCACCTTTTCAAGGTTGCACAGTAAGTAGTGACAAAGCTGGGGAAAACGGAGGTCTCCAGGTAAGGCCCTGATCGCAGATTCTCCCCCTAGCAGGAGAGTACCTCGGTTGGGTTCTACCTAACATTATTTCTGCCCAGTGCTAATAGGGATGAAGTCCAAGGGAAGGGTCTGTGGTCAGTTATGGGTAACCCTGGGGTTGAACAAGGATAAACATACTTGCTTGATGCAGGACTTCTCAGAGCCTTTGATATATTATCGTACATAGGAAATTAGGTTGGTGGGGGGGGTGTATGCTGGGATATACAATGTTCTCTAAACTTATTTGACCTTTAGTTTTTCTAGTGACCATCTCGCAGACCAATATGCAGCAGAACACGTTGGAAAACAGTGTGCGGCATGATGCTGCTTCATGACCCAGCCCCAAGAATGGATACCCCTTTCAAAGTGTCTACGCAGGGGAGAAGAAGCTCCTTCCACACCAAGAGACTGGGCCGTGTTTCTGGAAACATGAGCCTTTAAAAGTGAAGCCACAGCATAAGACAAGATCAAACATCAAAAAAGCTATTCTTTCACCTTATTTTTCTTCCGGAGCTCTACATTTAATGAAATATTTAATGAAGTATCAGGATGGAAAAGGCAAAGAGAGGAAAGTTTTCCCTGCTCCTGAGACTGTGCCACCCTTCAGCCCAAAGCAAATTAAATCAGGGGCTCCTTGGACTGAAGTCCTGGGTTGAGAAGCAGAGAGCAAGCTAACGGGTTCTGGGCTGAGCCCCGGCCAACTGCGGTAATAAAACACCGCGCGTGGACATGGAGGCTTTGGAACAAAAATACCTTGTAGCTATTGTTTTCATGAGTCTTTCTGCCCATCCGCACACCCCCTCTCCCATTCTTTTAATCTGGAGCTACTGAGAATCAGTATTTTTCTCACCTTTGTAATATGAGAAACAAGTTAATTAAAATCAATCCCAGCTCCAGTCTCAGAGCGGCCCTGCTCTCGCTGCAGATCTATCAACAGTGTGTTTTGATAGCACTGCGCAAAGGTGGGTATTCGGAGACACTGATAATTGCATTAATTTAGGAGGCATTAGCTAAGCCCTACGATTAATTACACAGGCAGCAGACAGAGCTGTAACCCACCGGATCGCTGGATGAATTAGATGGAAACGTCAGTTCCTTTTTATCCAAACACCCAGACCACTCAACCAACCAACCTGTTTTCACGGCTCACAGATGTTTATAACGGTGACCCTGAGACACAGTGAGGCCTTGAAGGTCTTTCGAATCCCCAAAGAGAGATTAGAGGACTATTTGAATAGTGTTCATTTTAAGGGAATTTTACTGGACTCTATCTTTTTGAAAGCTGGTCATTTATGAGGGATATTGGTGACATATCTCATGGAATCAGAACTTCTAGTTAATTAGTTTGGATCGTGTTTCCTCATTCTTTAACCAATCTGAGATGAATAGAAATTAGACATTCTCTCCCCTTCCCCTCTCGCTTTCTATCCCCTCCCCATTTTCCACAACACACACACACATACACACACTAACACACACACAGATTAATATATACGCACATGTCTTTCCAATAATATAAAGATTACATACAAGTACAGTTGATCCTTAAACTATGTGGGCGTTAGGGGCTCTGACCCCCTGCATGGTCAAAAATCCATGTATAACTTTCAAATCCCCAAAACCTAACTATTAATAACCTATGATCAGAAGCCTTAGCAAGAACATAAACGGTCAATTAACACGTATTTTGGATGTCATATGTATTACAACTGTATTCTTACAATAAATAAGCTGGAGAAAAAGATGTTAAAATAATCATAAGGAAGGGAAAATACATTTACAGTACTGTTCTGTATTTATGAAGATAATCCATATTTAAGTGGACTCATGCAGTTCAAACCCGTGTTGTTCAAGGGTCAACTGTATGTACATATGTAAATAGCAAAAAAGAAAAGATGGGAAAATAAGTGAAGACTTAGTCTGAGAAAAAACACTCTTAAATACAGAGGACTACGTGGGGAGGTGGGCAGAGCGTTTCTACTTCTCTTGTCAGAGTCCCTCAGTTCCCCCTCCCCACCTACTAAATTCTACCCATTTCTTTCCTTTTTTTTTTTTTTTAACGATTTCATTTATTTAATACAGAGAGAGAGAGTACAAGCAGGGGGAGCGACAGGCAGAGGTAGAGGAAGAAGCAGGCTGCCTGCCGAGCAAGGAGCACCATGTGGGGCTCAATCCCAAGACCCTGGGATCATGACCTGAGCCGAAGGCAGACGCTTAACTGACTGAGCCACCCAGGCGCCCCAAATTCTACCCATTTCTTAAGGCCCAACTCAAGAGCTTTGCTTTTTCTTGAAGAGTTCACAAATGCCTGATTGGGATGCCCGCATCCTGGGCCAGTGCTTCAGGCAAATTTTAGACATATTTTCTGGCTGCTAAGTGAAATGTGAGCTAATACAAGCACAGGCATCTGGCCAGGGTGTGGTCTCAGCAGGGGCCCCCTGAGATGGGCGTTAACTGGGACTGACAGTCTGTGTCCAGGGGGCTGCGGTGGCACTTTGGCCAAGAGCCCAGGCTTGGGGTCTTGAGTCCTGCACAAGTGTGTCACAGCTCTGAGCCTCGGTTTCTCATCTGCAGGACCCATCTCAGGGGAACCCTTCTGAGACCACACCCTGGCCATACAGATGTGAACACTTCCCTCCATCACATCCTTGGGTTTGTATTTGCCCTCTATCTGACATGATTAAAGAAAGAAAGAAAAAAAACCCCAAAAGATGATGACAGTCAGGGCCAGGCTGACACTGCTCTCTCTCCTGTGGCCACCGTGAGGTTTAGTGCAGGGATCGTGGGGAGCGGTGAGGCACTGTTCTGATGTGTTTTGAGAGAATAATAGAAGCTATAATTAGCTCCAGAATCATGAAAACTATGCTGAAGGTAAAAGGAACCCCATGTGCACTAACTTCTGTGATGAATTATTACATGAAAGTACACCGAGTCCACTCAACAGGTAGTGCTCAAATTTGTCCCTTTACGACATCTAGGGCCATAGAATTACCATGGAACTGGATTGGTGTGGGAAATATCGACACTATCAGGGGCACGGTGTGATGGGGGTCCCATTAGCAAGTTAAGGGGCTTTTCTGCCAAGCTATTAGAGAGAGAAGCATTGCATAAGCAAGGCTCTCTGGTTGCAAGGGATGACGATCGACTCATGTCGGCTCAAGCAGTGGAGGAGATTAATGGTCACTGTCGTTTGGTCTCTGTCCCCTTCCATCTTCCAGCTCTGCTTAGCTCGGTGTCAGTTCTACGCAGGCAGGCTCTTCTGTGATGGGAAAAATCTCACCCAACGAGTCTTGGTGTATAAGCTCCTCTGAGTGATTCCAGGGGAAATCACAACTATGCAGAGATGGCATCTTATTGAGTCAGCTTGGATCCCGTGCCCGTTCTGAATGAGTCAGTGTGGCCAAAGGGATAGGGAATATTTTCACAGGACCCTGGGAGCACATGGCAGCCCAGACTTGGGGAGTGGGGCTGAGAGTGGGGGAGTGTGTTGGGGGTTGAGGGGGGCTGATAAACAACACTCCCTCTTGTCTCTGCCTGAGTTCAGAACACTCGAGAGATGGATTCAGAGTCAGGCAGGCAGAACTCGAAACATCACAATTACACTGGTGAAACTAGGTTCAGGGTTCCACAACAGGCTACATGCTGAAATCCCAGAAACAGCCAGCCTATCATAAGCAGAACTGGATAACTACAGGTGTTCCCCTTAGGGCCTTGACCCTACAGAATCATGGCTTAGAAGAGAAGGGGCCGTGTGTTCCCTGAGAGAGAAGTAGGAGTGCCCAACTCCTTCCATAGTCGAGGCACCAAATAGGTAAGTCGCTCCCTCTCCCTGGGGACAGACAAGGATAGATAAGGGAAAGGCCAGGAGTGTGACTCTGGTAGAAGCCCCTTCCCTTGGAAAACAAGAATAGTAAGGATTACGAGCCCTGCCCCTTGCTTCATAACAGACGGGGTTCCTCACCAGGAAAACAGGGTGATGGTACAAAGGAATTAGAATGGTCTCAGAGCCAATAATAGCAGCAGCTCCATGACAGACATAAAAAGATGAAATGTCTTTACCCATTCTCTTTCTCAAGGACGCCAGGTCATCAATAGTAACACCGAGGTGTGCACTCCATGCATTTAAATATATAAATGGAGTTGCATACGCCAATCTGACTTTGACATAGTCAAGATCTCAGATTGTTTATAAAATCCTTTTTCAGTGAAAAATTCAGAGGCAAAGCAAAATCAGTCACCCGTGTGGTCTGGGGTCAGGTACTAAAAATCATAGGCGGCCTCACCCAGAGTTCTAGACAAGGACTCAAAAGAACTGGGCTCTGGCCCAGCACCTGGCCCGGCAGGGTGTCCTAGGACAAAGACCCTCCCCCTCCAGAACTTCAGTTCCCTCCTATAAAGAGAATTCTAACCCTGTTGGCCCATCTGACCACATAGTGTTTAGAGGGTCACATGGGACAAGAGGAAAAGCACTTCTAATGATAAAAGTAGTTAACATTGGAACCATTCATCATGGGCCAGGTACTGTTCTGAGAACTTCACATGTGTTAACCCCTCTTATCTTGAAAAGAGTCCTACAAAGTAGGTGCTCTTAGTATAATCTCCATCTTATAGATGAGGACACTGAGGTACAGAGCAGCTGGGAAGCTTGCCCAGGGCCTTGCAGGCTAGAAAGGATTCTGCGGCTACAGTCACAGACAAGGTCATCACTGTTGACGGAAGAGCTCAGGGGAGTAGCCAAAAGAAGAATGGTCAGGCAGATGGGGTCAGTGGCCTTGCTGGTGCTTTGGCTTCTCACAGAGGAAAGAAGTTTCTAGGCAAAGGGACCTCAGGACCCAGCGATGGGTCCATGCGGGGGCAGGGTATACAGACCTGGACATGGGCTTTATCCACGTCTGGTCAGAAGGAGTGAGGACCAGAACTTGAGGGTACCCGGCAACCAGCCTAGTGCTGGTGAGATCTTCAGGAAATGTGGTATGAACATTAGCACCTGGGCATGGACCCTTCTAAACCCTCTGCTTACAAGTTAACCCCAACCTGGATACCTCCTCTTCTTGAAGTATGGAGACAAGACAAGGTGACCTTGTTCAGGCCTTTGAGGAGTTGAGCAAGCCTGTCACTCAGGATTGGTCCCAGGCCTGTGATACCAGCCCTACCATGCAGTCCTCTCTTACCATCTCTTAGAAAGCCTGGCTCTTCTTTTAACCAAACCGATCTCTGAGTTTACTCAGCAGATTTAATATTAGTGCTGAAACAATCTTTCTATTGTAGGCTGTGCTTTCTAGAGAGAAGAAAAAACATTCTTTACCAAGGCCTCCCAGCTCCCCAAAGACAGGGGGATATAGATGTTCCCTCTGGCTATGAGAGAGGGAGAGAGAGCGCGAGAAGAAATCATTTTTTAGCACCTGTCCAAATTGTGGTATACTGTATTAGATGATTTAACTTTGTATTTTAGCCTACGTTTGATTTTGCTTGAGGATTTATAGTAAAGCTGCAAAAAGATGTCACACTGTTTCCTTTGCCCATATAAGAATGGTAAATGGCTACCACACACAGCCCTACCTTCCCTTTCCGTATCAGTGGCAGACATTGCTAATCAATCATGATGCTCTGCCCCACTGACCCCAGACATGGCCTTAGAAGCCTCAATGTAGTTCTCTAGGCTATCTGAGCTGGCACAAGCAATGAAAACCATTTGCTATTCCTGCCAAAGAAGGGAGAGAAGCTGAGGAGAACAAAAACGGCAGACGAGACAGGCATACTATCAGGTGACCAGGAGAAAAAAAACACGGAGAGGGAGAGCCGAGAGCTTTGCCAAGTGGATGGTTCCGGGAGACAAGTGATAGAAAACAGGCGTGGAGAATTTAAGAGAGCTGTTGATAAGCTGTAAGTCTGGTAACCAAAAAGAAAGTGTAAATGTAACACTTAACACATGGACTGTAACTCTTTAAGAGCTGAAAATAAGCTGGGCAAAGAGTCAGAGCTGTACAGGGGGCCAAAGACAGTCGGTAGTATTTGGAGGATAGAAACAGCAATTATTTAACCCTGAACTTTAAGACTGTAGAAATAGATACAGACACAGACATGCAAACACACAAACCAACCCTACCTATTAATACTGACACTAGCTAACACGGGAGTGTCTCCCGTGTGTCGGGCACTGCGCCAAGGGTTTTTCACGCACCGTGATAGAGGGACAATTTCCCCATTTCACACATAGAGAAACTGAGGCTCAGGCAAACTGAATAACTTACAAGAGCCAATGTTTAGAATATAGTGGAATCAGAATCTGCCTCTGAGCGGTCCTACCCCGCTCTTTCCAAAATACACAAATTCATATCTATGTGAGAGCCTACAAAGACTGGGGGAGAAACTAGTCCAGGGCTTCCCATGTCTGGGAAATTGCTGTTCTTATGTATGCATTGTTTATTCATTCATTCACCATGCCGGTCCTAGGGATGCCAGAGGCACGAGAGAGTTGAGGGACCTGAACTCGCATAGCTTTAATGGCCTTTCTAGTAAAATTACTGACCTTTCTAGTAATTAAAGAACTGTGCAGCTGTTGCAGTAACTTAGACCAACACCTTCATATTATAGTTGGGGACATGCAATCGGGAACTGGGGCTGGGAGCGCCTGGAGGCAGCCCAGGCTTACCATGTGCAGCTGTGGGCTTAACAGAACCAGCTAAGCCTGCTTCATACCCAGCTCTTGCCTTGGCCAGGGTCACTGGGAGCGGTGCCCCTCTGGGCTGGGCTGGGCTAGGCTGGGGAATCAAATCCCCTCTCTGGTCAGAAGGTTCATTTCATAAGAACTAGGAAGATCGGTAGGGGAAGAAAGGGATAAAGAAAGGGGGGGTAATCAGAAGGGGGAATGAAGCATGAGAGACTATGGACTCTGAGAAACAAACTGAGGGCTTCAGAGGGGAGGGGGCTGGGGGAATGGGATAGACCGGTGATGGGTAGTAAGGAGGGCACGTATTGCATGGTGCACTGGGTGTTATATGCAACTAATGAATCATCGAACTTTACATCAGAAACCAGGGATGTACTGTATGGTGACTAACATAATATAATAAAAAAAATTAAAATTAAAAAAAAAAAAAAGAAGGGTTCATTTCCTTCCAGATGATTCTGATGTGGAGCTGAAGTTGAGAACCGCGGGAATGGAGGAAGACCCAACAAATGCATCAGTCAGAATGGCCCTGCCTTCTCTGAACCTCCTCACCCCAACTCTAACATGAAGAGGGGGCACACAGGTATCCAAGGCTCTTAACCTGTGACAGTCCCCAGTGCGGACCAGCTTAGGACTGGTGCTATGGCAGTCCGGTACCTCACCTTTCCTTGGAAGGCCTTGCGAAGCAACGCTTGCAAACCACACAAGCAGCAGGCTAAGCACACAGGGTCAGAAGTGGGGCTAGTAAACCAGTCTGGGCAGCCCAGTGGCAATAGTTGTTTTGGGTTCATTTCAGAGACTTTTGAGAATCTGGTCCAAAAGCTTCAGACAATTTTAAGTTCATTTAAGTTCAAACTAGCTCAGTGGGTATTGGGGTCTTCTGATGTTAGAATAAAATTACCTTGGTTCAGTACATAAATCTATAAAGAGAAAAAGATAGGACTTGGATACAGTTTGCGGTTTTGGATGTTTTAAACTCATGGTTTCATAGATTCAAACCCCTTAGTACAATCTTAATGGGCAATACCAGTCTGATTGTCCTGACCGGGGTGGGGGTAGGCGTTGGGAGGCTGCAGCATCCATTAACCTGGACCCACAGAGTGAAGAACATTCTGTGGAAGGTGAGGAAGTTTCTGTAAAAGAAAAATTCACTTCTCCCCTGTGTCTTTCCTTTACTACTCACACAGAACACTTCACTTCTGACATTTCTGGTCACCAGCGGTGGAGGGGGCCGTTCCCCCACCAAGCAGCTCTCACCAGCTGAGCGCCCTGCAGTTCAATTCAATTCAGACACTAACTGAAGTTAGTGCAGAGCAGACCCTACAGGCTAAGGATTCAGCACCATAAGATTGTCCCCTGCTCCAGATGCAAATCACAAGTCGTAGGTCCCCAGATTACCCACAACTTCTGTCTGACTTGGTAACTAATCAGAAGTTCTCATGACCTCCACCTTGGATTCAATTATTTGCTAGAACAGCTCACAGAAGTCAGGGAAACACATTTACCAATTTATTATATAATAAAGAATGTGATAAAGGACACAGATGAACAGCCAGAAGAAGAGATCCATAGGGCAAGGTCTAGGAGGGTCCTGAGCATGGGAGCTTTTATTTTTGTAGATTTGAGGCACATCACCCATCCGGCAGCAAGGTGGCTCACCAACCCACGAGCTCTCTGATCCCCATACTATTGGGCTTTTTATGGAGACTTCCTCATGTAGGCGTGATCAAACATCGACTCTGTTTCCAGCCCCCATCCTCTCTCTCCTTGCTGGAGAATTAGGCATGGGGTGTGTGGGGGGGGGGGGGG